>NW_026700002.1:0-125916 GCF_030435755.1 Ochotona princeps | reverse complement strand
GTAGAGCATCCCACACAAACGAATGCTCCACATGCGGGTTTCACATGCCACCAACTCCACATTCACAGGCAACTTCAGCGCCACAGCCGTTTTCAGATAGCCCTCAATGCAAAGGCTCTAGACGCAAATATTGGTGTGAGAGCTAATTCAATCAAGGAAACACTGCATGTTGGTGAAGGGCATATTGAAGAAGGATCAGCCGAGTGGTTCTTGTGGGAGAACAACTCCATTTGGCTCACTAATTTCACACCATCAGGCTTCCAAGCAGCTCTCAAGGAAACTCAGTTTTCACACTCTATGCTTAGTGCCCTTTGAGTGCATTATCTAGGAATGAACCTGGTAGAGCATCCCACACAAACGAATGCTCCACATGCGGGTTTCACATGCCACCAACTCCACATTCACAGGCAACTTCAGCGCCACAGCCGTTTTCAGATAGCCCTCAAAGCAAAGGCTCTAGACGCAAATATTGGGTGTGAGAGCTAATTGAATCAAGGAAACACTGCATGTTGGTGAAGGGCATATTGAAGAAGGATCAGCCGAGTGGTTCTTGTGGGAGAACAACTCCATTTGGCTCACTAACTTCACACACCATCAGGCTTCCAAGCAGCTCTCAAGGAAACTCAGTTTTCACACTCTATGCTTAGTGCCCTTTGTATGGCTAGGACTGAAATGAACCTGGTAGAGCATCCCACACAAACGAATGCTCCACATGCGGGTTTCACATGCCACCAACCTCCTCATTCACAGGCAACTTCAGCGCCACAGCCGTTTCAGATAGCCCTCAATGCAAAGGCTCTAGACGCAAATATTGGTGTGAGAGCTAATCAATCAAGGGAAACACTGCATGTTGGTGAAGGGCATATTGAAGAAGGATCAGCCGAGTGGTTCTTGTGGGAGAACAACTCCATTTGGCTCACTAACTTCACACACCATCAGGCTTCCAAGCAGCTCTCAAGGAAACTCAGTTTTCACACTCTATGCTTAGTGCCCTTTGAGTGCATTATCTAGGAATGAACCTGGTAGAGCATCCACACAAACGAATGCTCCACATGCGGGTTTCACATGCCACCAACTCCACATTCACAGGCAACTTCAGCGCCACAGCCGTTTTCAGATAGCCCTCAATGCAAAGGCTCTAGACGCAAATATTGGTGTGAGAGCTAATTCAATCAAGGAAACACTGCATGTTGGTGAAGGGCATATTGAAGAAGGATCAGCCGAGTGGTTCTTGTGGGAGAACAACTCCATTTGGCTCACTAACTTCACACACATCAGGCTTCCAAGCAGCTCTCAAGGAAACTCAGTTTTCACACTCTATGTTTAGTGCCCTTTGAATGCATTATGTAGGAATGAACCTGGTAGAGGCATCCCACACAAACGAATGCTCCACATGCGGGTTTCACATGCACCAACTCCACATTCACAGGCAACTTCAGCGCCACTGCTGTTTTCAGATAGCCCTCAATGCAAAGCTCTAGACGCAAATATTGGTGTGAGAGCTAATTGAATCAAGGAAACACTGCATGTTGGTGAAGGGCATATTGAAGAAGGATCAGCCGAGTGGTTCTTGTGGGAGAACAACTCCATTTGGCTCACTAACTTCACACACCATCAGGCTTCCAAGCAGCTCTCAAGGAAACTCAGTTTTTCACATTCTATGCTTAGTGCCCTTTGAGTGTATTATCTAGGAATGAACCTAGTAGAGCATCCCACACAAACGAATGCTCCACATGCGGTTTCACATGCCACCAACTCCACATTCACAGGCAACTTCAGCGCCACAGCCGTTTTCAGATAGCCCTCAATGCAGAAGGCTCTAGACGCAAATATTGGTGTGAGAGCTAATTCAATCAAGGAAACACTGCATGTTGGTGAAGGGCATATTGAAGAAGGATCAGCCGAGTGGTTCTTGTGGGAGAACAACTCCATTTGGCTCACTAACTTCACACACCATCAGGCTTCCAAGCAGCTCTCAAGGAAACTCAGTTTTCACACTCTATGCTTAGTGCCTGCCCTTTGAGTGCATTATCTAGGAATGAACCTGGTAGAGCATCCCACACAAACGAATGCTCCACATGCGGGTTTCACATGCCACCAACTCCACATTCACAGCAACTTCAGCGCCACAGCCGTTTTCAGATAGCCCTCAATGCAAAGGCTCTAGACGCAAATATTGGTGTGAGAGCTAATTCAATCAAGGAAACACTGCATGTTGGTGAAGGGCATATTGAAGAAGGATCAGCCGAGTGGTTCTTGTGGGAGAACAACTCCATTTGGCTCACTACTTCACAAACCATCAGGCTTCCAAGCAGCTCTCAAGGAAACTCAGTTTTCACAATCTATGCTTAAGGCCTTTTGTGTGCCTAGGACTGAAATGAACCTGGTAGAGCATCCCACACAAACGAATGCTCCACATGCGGGTTTCACATGCCACCAACTCCACATTCACAGGCAACTTCAGCGCCACAGCCGTTTTCAGATAGCCCTCAATGCAAAGGCTCTAGACGCAAATATTGGTGTGAGAGCTAATTCAATCAAGGAAACACTGCATGTTGGTGAAGGGCATATTGAAGAAGGATCAGCCGAGTGGTTCTTGTGGGAGAACAACTCCATTTGGCTCACTAACTTCACACACCATCAGCCTTCCAAGCAGCTCTCAAGGAAACTCAGTTTTCACACTCTATGCTTAGTGCCCTTTGTGTGCCTAGGACTGAAATGAAGCTTGGTCAGCATCCCACACAAACGAATGCTCCACATGCGGGTTTCACATGCCACCAACTCCACATTCACAGGCAACTTCAGCGCACAGCCGTTTTCAGATAGCCCTCAATGCAAAGGCTCTAGACGCAAATATTGGTGTGAGAGCTAATTCAATCAAGGAAACACTGCATGTTGGTGAAGGGCATATTGAAGAAGGATCAGCCGAGTGGTTCTTGTGGGAGAACAACTCCATTTGGCTCACTAACTTCACACACCATCAGGCTTCCAAGCAGCTCTCAAGGAAACTCAGTTTTCACACTCTATGCTTAGTGCCCTTTGTATGGCTAGGACTGAAATGAACCTGGTAGAGCATCCCACACAAACGAATGCTCCACATGCGGGTTTCACATGCCACCAACTCCACATTCACAGGCAACTTCAGCGCCACAGCCGTTTTCAGATAGCCCTCAATGCAAAGGCTTTAGACGCAAATATTGGTGTGAGAGCTAATTCAATCAAGGAAACACTGCATGTTGGTGAAGGGCATATTGAAGAAGGATCAGCCGAGTGGTTCTTGTTGGAGAACAACTCCATTTGGCTCACTAACTTCACACACCATCAGGCTTCCAAGCAGCTCTCAAGGAAACTCAGTTTTCACACTCTATGCTTAGTGCCCTTGAGTGCATTATCTAGGAATGAACCTGGTAGAGCATCCCACACAAACGAATGATCAACATGTGGGTTTCACATGCCACCAGCTCCACATTCACAGGCAACTTCAGCGCCACAGCCGTTTTCAGATAGCCCTCAATGCAAAGGCTCTAGACGCAAATATTGGTGTGAGAGCTAATTCAATCAAGGAAACACTGCATGTTGGTGAAGGGCATATTGAAGAAGGATCAGCCGAGTGGTTCTTGTGGGAGGAACAACTCCATTTGGCTCACTAACTTCACACACCAGCTCAAGCAGCTTCCAAGCTAGCATGCTCAAGGAAACTCAGTTTTCACACTCTATGCTTAGTGCCCTTTGTGTGCCTAGGACTGAAATGAAGCTTGGTAGAGCATCCCACACAAACGAATGCTCCACATGCGGGTTTCACATGCCACCAACTCCACATTCACAGGCAACTTCAGCGCCACAGCCGTTCTTCAGATAGCCCTCAATGCAAAGGCTCTAGACGCAAATATTGGTGTGAGAGCTAATTCAATCAAGGAAACACTGCATGTTGGTGAAGGGCATATTGAAGAAGGATCAGCCGAGTGGTTCTTGTGGGAGAACAACTCCATTTGGCTCACTAACTTCACACACCATCAGGCTTCCAAGCAGCTCTCAAGGAAACTCAGTTTCCACACTCTATGCTTAGTGCCCCTTGAGTGCATTATCTAGGAATGAACCTGTTAGAGCATCCCACACAAACGAATGCTCCACATGTGGGTTTCACATGCCACCAACTCCACATTCACAGGCAACTTCAGTGCCACAGCCGTTTTCAGATAGCCCTCAATGCAAAGGCTCTAGACGCAAATATTGGTGTGAGAGCTAATTCATTCAAGGAAACACTGCATGTTGGTGAAGGGCATATTGAAGAAGGATCAGCCGAGTGGTTCTTGTGGGAGAACAACTCCATTTGGCTCACTAACTTCACACACCATCAGGCTTCCAAGCAGCTCTCAAGGAAACTCAGTTTTCACACTCTATGCTTAGTGCCCGTTGTGTGCCTAGGACTGAAATGAAGCTTGGTCAGCATCCCACACAAACGAATGCTCCACATGCGGGTTTCACATGCCACCAACTCCACATTCACAGGCAACTTCAGCGCCACAGCCGTTTTCAGATAGCCCTCAATGCAAAGGCTCTAGACGCAAATATTGGTGTGAGAGCTAATTCAATCAAGGAAACACTGCATGTTGGTGAAGGGCATATTGAAGAAGGATCAGCCGAGTGGTTCTTGTGGGAGAACAACTCCATTTGGCTCACTAACTTCACACACCATCAGGCTTCCAAGCAGCTCTCAAGGAAACTCAGTTTTCACACTCTATGTTTAGTGCCCTTTGAATGCATTATCTAGGAATGAACCTGGTAGAGCATCCCACACAAACGAATGCTCCACATGCGGGTTTCACATGCCACCAACTCCACATTCACAGGCAACTTCAGCGCCACTGCTGTTTTCAGATAGCCCTCAATGCAAAGGCTCTAGACGCAAATATTGGTGTGAGAGCTAATTGAATCAAGGAAACACTGCATGTTGGTGAAGGGCATATTGAAGAAGGATCAGCCGAGTGGTTCTTGTGGGAGAACAACTCCATTTGGATCACTAACTTCACACACCATCAGGCTTCCAAGCAGCTATCAAGGAAACACAGTTTTCACACTCTATGCTTAGTGCCCTTTGTATGGATAGGATTGAAATGAACCTGGTAGAGCATCCCACACAAACGAATGCTCCACATGCGGGTTTCACATGCCACCAACTCCACATTCACAGGCAACTTCAGCGCCACAGCCGTTTTCAGATAGCCCTCAATGCAAAGGCTCTAGACGCAAATATTGGTGTGAGAGCTAATTCAATCAAGGAAACACTGCATGTTGGTGAAGGGCATATTGAAGAAGGATCAGCCGAGTGGTTCTTGTGGGAGAACAACTCCATTTGGCTCACTAACTTCACACACCATCAGGCTTCCAAGCAGCTCTCAAGGAAACTCAGTTTTCACACTCTATGCTTAGTGCCCTTTGAGTGCATTATCTAGGAATGAACCTGGTAGAGCATCCCACACAAACGAATGCTCCACATGCGGGTTTCACATGCCACCAACTCCACATTCACAGGCAACTTCAGTGCCACAGCCGTTTTCAGATAGCCCTCAATGCAAAGGCTCTAGACGCAAATATTCGTGTGAGAGCTAATTCAATCAAGGAAACACTGCATGTTGGTGAAGGGGCATATTGAAGAAGGATCAGCCGAGTGGTTCTTGTGGGAGAACAACTCCATTTGGCTCACTAACTTCACACACCATCAGGCTTCCAAGCAGCTCAAGGAAACTAAGTTTTCACACTCTATGCTTAGTGCCCGTTGTGTGCCTAGGACTGAAATGAAGCTTGGTCAGCATCCCACACAAACGAATGCTCCACATGCGGGTTTCACATGCCACCAACTCCACATTCACAGGCAACTTCAGCGCCACAGCCGTTTTCAGATAGCCCTCAATGCAAAGGCTCAAGACGCAAATATTGGTGTGAGAGCTAATTCAATCAAGGAAACACTGCATGTTGGTGAAGGGCATATTGAAGAAGGATCAGCCGAGTGGTTCTTGTGGGAGAACAACTCCATTTGGCTCACTAACTTCACACACCATCAGGCTTCCAAGCAGCTCTCAAGGAAACTCAGTTTTCACACTCTATGCTTAGTGCCCTTTGAGTGCATTATCTAGGAATGAACCTGGTAGAGCATCCCACACAAACGAATGCTCCACATGCGGGTTTCACATGCCACCAACTCCACATTCACAGGCAACTTCAGCGCCACAGCCGTTTTCAGATAGCCCTCAATGCAAAGGCTCTAGACGCAAATATTGGTGTGAGAGCTAATTCAATCAAGGAAACACTGCATGTTGGTGAAGGGCATATTGAAGAAGGATCAGCCAAGTGGTTCTTGTGGGAGAACAACACCATTTGGCTCACTAACTTCACACACCATCAGGCTTCCAAGCAGCTCTCAAGGAAACTCAGTTTTCACACTCTATGCTTAGTGCCCTTTGTGTGCCTAGGACTGAAATGAAGCATGGTCAGCATCCCACACAAACGAATGCTCCACATGCGGGTTTCACATGCCACCAACTCCACATTCACAGGCAACTTCAGCGCCACAGCCGTTTTCAGATAGCCCTCAATGCAAAGGCTCTAGACGCAAATATTGGTGTGAGAGCTAATTCAATCAAGGAAACACTGCATGTTGGTGAAGGGCATATTGAAGAAGGATCAGCCGAGTGGTTCTTGTGGGAGAACAACTCCATTTGGCTCACTAACTTCACAAACCATCAGGCTTCCAAGCAGCTCTCAAGGAAACTCAGTTTTCACACTCAATGCTTAAGGCCCTTTGTGTGCCTAGGACTAAAATGAACCTGGTAGAGCATCCCACACAAACGAATGCTCCACATGCGGGTTTCACATGTCACCAACTCCACATTCACAGGCAACTTCAGCGCCACAGCCGTTTTCAGATAGCCCTCAATGCAAAGGCTCTAGACGCAAATATTGGTGTGAGAGCTAATTCAATCAAGGAAACACTGCATGTTGGTGAAGGGCATATTGAAGAAGGATCAGCCGAGTGGTTTCTTGTAGGAGAACAACTCCATTTGGCTCACTAACTTCACACACCATGAGGCTTCCAAGCAGCTCTCAAGGAAACTCAGTTTTCACACTCTATGTTTAGTGCCCTTTGAATGCATTATCTAGAAATGAACCTGGTAGAGCATCCCACACAAACGAATGCTCCACATGCGGGTTTCACATGCCACCAACTCCACATTCACAGGCAACTTCAGCGCCACAGCCGTTTTCAGATAGCCCTCAATGCAAAGGCTTTAGACGCAAATATTGGTGTGAGAGCTAATTCAATCAAGGAAACACTGCATGTTGGTGAAGGGCATATTGAAGAAGGATCAGCCGAGTGGTTCTTGTGGGAGAACAACTCCATTTGGCTCACTAACGTCACACACCATCAGGCTTCCAAGCAGCTCTCAAGGAAACTCAGTTTTCACACTCTATGCTTAGTGCCCTTTGAGTGCATTATCTAGGAATGAACCTAGTAGAGCATCCCACACAAACGAATGCTCCACATGTGGGTTTCACATGCCACCAACTCCACATTCACAGGCAACTTCAGCGCCACAGCCGTTTTCAGATAGCCCTCAATGCAAAGGCTCTAGACGCAAATATTGGTGTGAGAGCTAATTCAATCAAGGAAACACTGCATGTTGGTGAAGGGCATATTGAAGAAGGATCAGCCGAGTGGTTCTTGTGGGAGAACAACTCCATTTGGCTCACTAACTTCACACACCATCAGGCTTCCAAGCAGCTCTCAAGGAAACTCAGTTTTCACACTCTATGCTTAGTGCCCTTTGTGTGCCTAGGACTGAAATGAAGCATGGTCAGCATCCCACACAAACGAATGCTCCACATGCGGGTTTCACATGCCACCAACTCCACATTCACAGGCAACTTCCGCGCCACAGCCGTTTTCAGATAGCCCTCAATGCAAAGGCTCTAGACGCAAATATTGGTGTGAGAGCTAATTCAATCAAGGAAACACTGCATGTTGGTGAAGGGCATATTGAAGAAGGATCAGCCGAGTGGTTCTTGTGGGAGAACAACTCCATTTGGCTCACTAACTTCACACACCATCGTGCTTCCAAGCAGCTCTCAAGGAAACTCAGTTTTCACACTCTATGCTTAGTGCCTTTTGAGTGCATTATCTAGGAATGAACCTGGTAGAGCATTCCACACAAACGAATGCTCCACATGCGGGTTTCACATGCCACCAACTCCACATTCACAGGCAACTTCAGCGCCACAGCCGTTTTCAGATAGCCCTCAATGCAAAGGCTCTAGACGCAAATATTGGTGTGAGAGCTAATTCAATCAAGGAAACACTGCATGTTGGTGAAGGGCATATTGAAGAAGGATCAGCCGAGTGGTTCTTGTGGGAGAACAACTCCATTTGGCTCACTAACTTCACACACCATCAGGCTTCCAAGCAGCTCTCGAGGAAACTCAGTTTTCACACTCTATGCTTAGTGCCCTTTGAGTGCATTATCTAGGAATGAACCTGGTAGAGCATCCCACACAAACGAATGCTCCACATGCGGGTTTCACATGCCACCAACTCCACATTCACAGGCAACTTCAGCGCCACAGCCGTTTTCAGATAGCCCTCAATGCAAAGGCTCTAGACGCAAATATTGGTGTGGGAGCTAATTCAATCAAGGAAACACTGCATGTTGGTGAAGGGCATATTGAAGAAGGATCAGCCGAGTGGTTCTTGTGGGAGAACAACTCCATTTGGCTCACTAACTTCACACACCATCAGGCTTCCAAGCAGCTCTCAAGGAAACTCAGTTTTCACACTCTATGCTTAGTGCCCTTTGAGTGCATTATCTAGGAATGAACCTGGTAGAGCATCCCACACAAACGAATGCTCCACATGTGGGTTTCACATGCCACCAACTCCACATTCACAGGCAACTTCAGCGCCACAGCCGTTTTCAGATAGCCCTCAATGCAAAGGCTCTAGACGCAAATATTGGTGTGAGAGCTAATTCAATCAAGGAAACACTGCATGTTGGTGAAGGGCATATTGAAGAAGGATCAGCCGAGTGGTTCTTGTGGGAGAACAACTCCATTTGGGCTCACTAACTTCACACACCATCAGGCTTCCAAGCAGCTCTCAAGGAAACTCAGTTTTCACACTCTATGCTTAGTGCCCTTTGTATGGCTAGGACTGAAATGAACCTGGTAGAGTATCCCACACAAACGAATGCTCCACATGCGGGTTTCACATGCCACCAACTCCACATTCACAGGCAACTTCAGCGCCACAGCCGTTTTCAGATAGCCCTCAATGCAAAGGCTCTAGACACAAATATTGGTGTGAGAGCTAATTCAATCAAGGAAACGCTGCATGTTGGTGAAGGGCATATTGAAGAAGGATCAGCAGAGTGGTTCTTGTGGGAGAACAACTCCTTTTGGCTCACTAACTTCACACACCATCAGGCTTCCAAGCAGCTCTCAAGGAAACTCAGTTTTCACACTCTATGCTTAGTGCCCTTTGTATGGCTAGGACTGAAATGAACCTGGAAGAGCATCCCACACAAACGAATGCTCCACATGCGGGTTTCACATGCCACCAACTCCACATTCACAGGCAACTTCCGCGCCACAGTCGTTTTCAGATAGCCCTCAATGCAAAGGCTCTAGACGCAAATATTGGTGTGAGAGCTAATTCAATCAAGGAAACACTGCATGTTGGTGAAGGGCATATTGAAGAAGGATCAGCCGAGTGGTTCTTGTGGGAGAACAACTCCATTTGGCTCACTAACTTCACACACCATCAGGCTTCCAAGCAGCTCTCAAGGAAACTCAGTTTTCACACTCTATGCTTAGTGCTCTTTGTGTGCCTAGGACTGAAATGAAGCTTGGTCAGCATCCCACACAAACGAATGCTCCACATGCGGGTTTCACATGCCACCAACTCCACATTCACAGGCAACTTCCGCGCCACAGCCGTTTTCAGATAGCCCTCAATGCAAAGGCTCTAGACGCAAATATTGGTGTGAGAGCTAATTCAATCAAGGAAACACTGCATGTTGGTGAAGGGCATATTGAAGAAGGATCAGCCAAGTGGTTCTTGTGGGAGAACAACTCCATTTGGCTCACTAACTTCACACACCATCAGGCTTCCAAGCAGCTCTCAAAGAAACTCAGTTTTCACACTCTATGCTTAGTGCCCTTTCTTTGGCTACGACTGAAATGAACCTGGTAGAGCATCCCACATAAACGAATGCTGCACATGCGGGTTTCACATGCCACCAACTCCACATTCACAGGCAACTTCAGCGCCACAGCCGTTTTCAGATAGCCCTCAATGCAAAGGCTCTAGACGCAAATATTGGTGTGAGAGGTAATTCAATCAAGGAAACACTGCATGTTGGTGAAGGGCATATTGAAGAAGGATCAGCCGAGTGGTTCTTGTGGGAGAACAACTCCATTTGGCTCACTAACTTCACACACCATCAGGCTTCCAAGCAGCTCTCAAGGAAACTCAGTTTTCACACTCTATGCTTAGTGCCCTTTAAATGCATTATCTAGGAATGAACCTGGTAGAGCATCCCACACAAACGAATGCTCCACATGCGGGTTTCACATGCCACCAACTCCACATTCACAGGCAACTTCAGCGCCACAGCCGTTTTCAGATAGCCCTCAATGCAAAGGCTCTAGACGCAAATATTGGTGTGAGAGCTAATTCAATCAAGGAAACACTGCATGTTGGTGAAGGGCATATTGAAGAAGGATCAGGCGAGTGGTTCTTGTGGGAGAACAACTCCATTTGGCTCACTAACTTCACAAACCATCAGGCTTCCAAGCAGCTCTCAAGGAAACTCAGTTTTCACACTCTATGCTTAGTGCCCTTTGTGTGCCTAGGACTGAAATGAAGCTTGGTCAGCATCCCACACAAACGAATGCTCCACATGCGGGTTTCACATGCCACCAACTCCACATTCACAGGCAACTTCCGCGCCACAGCCGTTTTCAGATAGCCCTCAATGCAAAAGCTCTAGACGAAATATTGGTGTGAGAGCTAATTCAATCAAGGAAACACTGCATGTTGGTGAAGGGCATATTGAAGAAGGATCAGCCGAGTGGTTCTTGTGGGAGAACAACTCCATTTGGCTCACTAACTTCACACACCATCAGGCTTCCAAGCAGCTCTCAAGGAAACTCAGTTTTCACACTCTATGTTTAGTGCCCTTTGAATGCATTATCTAGAAATGAACCTGGTAGAGCATCCACACAAACGAATGCTCCACATGCGGGTTTCACATGCCACCAACTCCACATTCACAGGCAACTTCAGCGCCACAGCCGTTTTCAGATAGCCCTCAATGCAAAGGCTTTAGACGCAAATATTGTTGTGAGAGCTAATTCAATCAAGGAAACACTGCATGTTGGTGAAGGGCATATTGAAGAAGGATCAGCCGAGTGGTTCTTGTGGGAGAACAACTCCATTTGGCTCACTAACTTCACACACCATCATGCTTCCAAGCAGCTCTCAAGGAAACTCAGTTTTCACACTCTATGCTTAGTGCCCTTTGAGTGCATTATCTAGGAATGAACCTGGTAGAGCATCCCACACAAACGAATGCTCCACATGTGGGTTTCACATGCCACCAACTCCACATTCACAGGCAACTTCAGCGCCACAGCCGTTTTCAGATAGCCCTCAATGCAAAGGCTCTAGACGCAAATATTGGTGTGAGAGCTAATTCAATCAAGGAAACACTGCATGTTGGTGAAGGGCATATTGAAGAAGGATCAGCCGAGTGGTTCTTGTGGGAGAACAACTCCATTTGGCTCACTAACTTCACACACCATCAGGCTTCCAAGCAGCTCTCAAGGAAACTCAGTTTTCACACTCTATGCTTAGTGCCCTTTGTGTGCCTAGGACTGAAATGAAGCATGGTCAGCATCCCACACAAACGAATGCTCCACATGCGGGTTTCACATGCCACCAACTCCACATTCACAGGCAACTTCCGCGCCACAGCCGTTTTCAGATAGCCCTCAATGCAAAGGCTCTAGACGCAAATATTGGTGTGAGAGCTAATTCAATCAAGGAAACACTGCATGTTGGTGAAGGGCATATTGAAGAAGGATCAGCCGAGTGGTTCTTGTGGGAGAACAACTCCATTTGGCTCACTAACTTCACACACCATCAGGCTTCCAAGCAGCTCTCAAGGAAACTCAGTTTTCACACTCTATGCTTAGTGCCTTTTGAGTGCATTATCTAGGAATGAACCTGGTAGAGCATTCCACACAAACGAATGCTCCACATGCGGGTTTCACATGCCACCAACTCCACATTCACAGGCAACTTCAGCGCCACAGCCGTTTTCAGATAGCCCTCAATGCAAAGGCTCTAGACGCAAATATTGGTGTGAGAGCTAATTCAATCAAGGAAACACTGCATGTTGGTGAAGGGCATATTGAAGAAGGATCAGCCGAGTGGTTCTTGTGGGAGAACAACTCCCTTTGGCTCACTAACTTCACACACCATCAGGCTTCCAAGCAGCTCTCGAGGAAACTCAGTTTTCACACTCTATGCTTAGTGCCCTTTGAGTGCATTATCTAGGAATGAACCTGGTAGAGCATCCCACACAAACGAATGCTCCACATGCGGGTTTCACATGCCACCAACTCCACATTCACAGGCAACTTCAGCGCCACAGCCGTTTTCAGATAGCCCTCAATGCAAAGGCTCTAGACGCAAATATTGGTGTGAGAGCTAATTCAATCAAGGAAACACTGCATGTTGGTGAAGGGCATATTGAAGAAGGATCAGCCGAGTGGTTCTTGTGGGAGAACAACTCCATTTGGCTCACTAACTTCACACACCATCAGGCTTCCAAGCAGCTCTCAAGGAAACTCAGTTTTCACACTCTATGCTTAGTGCCCTTTGAGTGCATTATCTAGGAATGAACCTGGTAGAGCATCCCACACAAACGAATGCTCCACATGTGGGTTTCACATGCCACCAACTCCACATTCACAGGCAACTTCAGCGCCACAGCCGTTTTCAGATAGCCCTCAATGCAAAGGCTCTAGACGCAAATATTGGTGTGAGAGGTAATTCAATCAAAGAAACACTGCATGTTGGTGAAGGGCATATTGAAGAAGGATCAGCCGAGTGGTTCTTGTGGGAGAACAACTCCATTTGGCTCACTAACTTCACACACCATCAGGCTTCCAAGCAGCTCTCAAGGAAACTCAGTTTTCACACTCTATGCTTAGTGCCCTTTGTATGGCTAGGACTGAAATGAACCTGGTAGAGTATCCCACACAAACGAATGCTCCACATGCGGGTTTCACATGCCACCAACTCCACATTCACAGGCAACTTCAGCGCCACAGCCGTTTTCAGATAGCCCTCAATGCAAAGGCTCTAGACGCAAATATTGGTGTGAGAGCTAATTCAATCAAGGAAACACTGCATGTTGGTGAAGGGCATATTGAAGAAGGATCAGCCGAGTGGTTCTTGTGGGAGAACAACTCCCTTTGGCTCACTAACTTCACACACCATCAGGCTTCCAAGCAGCTCTCGAGGAAACTCAGTTTTCACACTCTATGCTTAGTGCCCTTTGAGTGCATTATCTAGGAATGAACCTGGTAGAGCATCCCACACAAACGAATGCTCCACATGCGGGTTTCACATGCCACCAACTCCACATTCACAGGCAACTTCAGCGCCACAGCCGTTTTCAGATAGCCCTCAATGCAAAGGCTCTAGACGCAAATATTGGTGTGAGAGCTAATTCAATCAAGGAAACACTGCATGTTGGTGAAGGGCATATTGAAGAAGGATCAGCCGAGTGGTTCTTGTGGGAGAACAACTCCATTTGGCTCACTAACTTCACACACCATCAGGCTTCCAAGCAGCTCTCAAGGAAACTCAGTTTTCACACTCTATGCTTAGTGCTCTTTGTGTGCCTAGGACTGAAATGAAGCTTGGTCAGCATCCCACACAAACGAATGCTCCACATGCGGGTTTCACATGCCACCAACTCCACATTCACAGGCAACTTCAGCGCCACAGCCGTTTTCAGATAGCCCTCAATGCAAAGGCTCTAGACGCAAATATTGGTGTGAGAGCTAATTCAATCAAGGAAACACTGCATGTTGGTGAAGGGCATATTGAAGAAGAATCAGCCGAGTGGATCTTGTGGGAGAACAACTCCATTTGGCTCATTAACTTCACACACCATCAGGCTTCCAAGCAGCTCTCAAGGAAACTCAGTTTTCACACTCTATGCTTAGTGCTCTTTGTGTGCCTAGGACTGAAATGAACCTGGTAGAGCATCCCACACAAACGAATGCTCCACATGCGGGTTTCACATGCCACCAACTCCACATTCACAGGCAACTTCAGCGCCACAGCCGTTTTCAGATAGCCCTCAATGCAAAGGCTCTAGACGCAAATATTGGTGTGAGAGCTAATTCAATCAAGGAAACACTGCATGTTGGTGAAGGGCATATTGAAGAAGGATCAGCCGAGTGGTTCTTGTGGGAGAACAACTCCATTTGGCTCACTAACTTCACACACCATCGTGCTTCCAAGCAGCTCTCAAGGAAACTCAGTTTTCACACTCTATGCTTAGTGCCTTTTGAGTGCATTATCTAGGAATGAACCTGGTAGAGCATTCCACACAAACGAATGCTCCACATGCGGGTTTCACATGCCACCAACTCCACATTCACAGGCAACTTCAGCGCCACAGCCGTTTTCAGATAGCCCTCAATGCAAAGGCTCTAGACGCAAATATTGGTGTGAGAGCTAATTCAATCAAGGAAACACTGCATGTTGGTGAAGGGCATATTGAAGAAGGATCAGCCGAGTGGTTCTTGTGGGAGAACAACTCCATTTGGCTCACTAACTTCACACACCATCAGGCTTCCAAGCAGCTCTCGAGGAAACTCAGTTTTCACACTCTATGCTTAGTGCCCTTTGAGTGCATTATCTAGGAATGAACCTGGTAGAGCATCCCACACAAACGAATGCTCCACATGCGGGTTTCACATGCCACCAACTCCACATTCACAGGCAACTTCAGCGCCACAGCCGTTTTCAGATAGCCCTCAATGCAAAGGCTCTAGACGCAAATATTGGTGTGGGAGCTAATTCAATCAAGGAAACACTGCATGTTGGTGAAGGGCATATTGAAGAAGGATCAGCCGAGTGGTTCTTGTGGGAGAACAACTCCATTTGGCTCACTAACTTCACACACCATCAGGCTTCCAAGCAGCTCTCAAGGAAACTCAGTTTTCACACTCTATGCTTAGTGCCCTTTGAGTGCATTATCTAGGAATGAACCTGGTAGAGCATCCCACACAAACGAATGCTCCACATGTGGGTTTCACATGCCACCAACTCCACATTCACAGGCAACTTCAGCGCCACAGCCGTTTTCAGATAGCCCTCAATGCAAAGGCTCTAGACGCAAATATTGGTGTGAGAGCTAATTCAATCAAGGAAACACTGCATGTTGGTGAAGGGCATATTGAAGAAGGATCAGCCGAGTGGTTCTTGTGGGAGAACAACTCCATTTGGCTCACTAACTTCACACACCATCAGGCTTCCAAGCAGCTCTCAAGGAAACTCAGTTTTCACACTCTATGCTTAGTGCCCTTTGTATGGCTAGGACTGAAATGAACCTGGTAGAGTATCCCACACAAACGAATGCTCCACATGCGGGTTTCACATGCCACCAACTCCACATTCACAGGCAACTTCAGCGCCACAGCCGTTTTCAGATAGCCCTCAATGCAAAGGCTCTAGACACAAATATTGGTGTGAGAGCTAATTCAATCAAGGAAACGCTGCATGTTGGTGAAGGGCATATTGAAGAAGGATCAGCAGAGTGGTTCTTGTGGGAGAACAACTCCTTTTGGCTCACTAACTTCACACACCATCAGGCTTCCAAGCAGCTCTCAAGGAAACTCAGTTTTCACACTCTATGCTTAGTGCCCTTTGTATGGCTAGGACTGAAATGAACCTGGTAGAGCATCCCACACAAACGAATGCTCCACATGTGGGTTTCACATGCCACCAACTCCACATTCACAGGCAACTTCAGCGCCACAGTCGTTTTCAGATAGCCCTCAATGCAAAGGCTCTAGACGCAAATATTGGTGTGAGAGCTAATTCAATCAAGGAAACACTGCATGTTGGTGAAGGGCATATTGAAGAAGGATCAGCCGAGTGGTTCTTGTGGGAGAACAACTCCATTTGGCTCACTAACTTCACACACCATCAGGCTTCCAAGCAGCTCTCAAGGAAACTCAGTTTTCACACTCTATGCTTAGTGCTCTTTGTGTGCCTAGGACTGAAATGAAGCTTGGTCAGCATCCCACACAAACGAATGCTCCACATGCGGGTTTCACATGCCACCAACTCCACATTCACAGGCAACTTCCGCGCCACAGCCGTTTTCAGATAGCCCTCAATGCAAAGGCTCTAGACGCAAATATTGGTGTGAGAGCTAATTCAATCAAGGAAACACTGCATGTTGGTGAAGGGCATATTGAAGAAGGATCAGCCAAGTGGTTCTTGTGGGAGAACAACTCCATTTGGCTCACTAACTTCACACACCATCAGGCTTCCAAGCAGCTCTCAAAGAAACTCAGTTTTCACACTCTATGCTTAGTGCCCTTTCTTTGGCTACGACTGAAATGAACCTGGTAGAGCATCCCACATAAACGAATGCTGCACATGCGGGTTTCACATGCCACCAACTCCACATTCACAGGCAACTTCAGCGCCACAGCCGTTTTCAGATAGCCCTCAATGCAAAGGCTCTAGACGCAAATATTGGTGTGAGAGGTAATTCAATCAAGGAAACACTGCATGTTGGTGAAGGGCATATTGAAGAAGGATCAGCCGAGTGGTTCTTGTGGGAGAACAACTCCATTTGGCTCACTAACTTCACACACCATCAGGCTTCCAAGCAGCTCTCAAGGAAACTCAGTTTTCACACTCTATGCTTAGTGCCCTTTAAATGCATTATCTAGGAATGAACCTGGTAGAGCATCCCACACAAACGAATGCTCCACATGCGGGTTTCACATGCCACCAACTCCACATTCACAGGCAACTTCAGCGCCACAGCCGTTTTCAGATAGCCCTCAATGCAAAGGCTCTAGACGCAAATATTGGTGTGAGAGCTAATTCAATCAAGGAAACACTGCATGTTGGTGAAGGGCATATTGAAGAAGGATCAGGCGAGTGGTTCTTGTGGGAGAACAACTCCATTTGGCTCACTAACTTCACAAACCATCAGGCTTCCAAGCAGCTCTCAAGGAAACTCAGTTTTCACACTGTATGCTTAGTGCCCTTTGTGTGCCTAGGACTGAAATGAAGCTTGGTCAGCATCCCACACAAACGAATGCTCCACATGCGGGTTTCACATGCCACCAACTCCACATTCACAGGCAACTTCAGCGCCACAGCCGTTTTCAGATAGCCCTCAATGCAAAAGCTCTAGACGAAATATTGGTGTGAGAGCTAATTCAATCAAGGAAACACTGCATGTTGGTGAAGGGCATATTGAAGAAGGATCAGCCGAGTGGTTCTTGTGGGAGAACAACTCCATTTGGCTCACTAACTTCACACACCATCAGGCTTCCAAGCAGCTCTCAAGGAAACTCAGTTTTCACACTCTATGTTTAGTGCCCTTTGAATGCATTATCTAGAAATGAACCTGGTAGAGCATCCCACACAAACGAATGCTCCACATGCGGGTTTCACATGCCACCAACTCCACATTCACAGGCAACTTCAGCGCCACAGCCGTTTTCAGATAGCCCTCAATGCAAAGGCTTTAGACGCAAATATTGTTGTGAGAGCTAATTCAATCAAGGAAACACTGCATGTTGGTGAAGGGCATATTGAAGAAGGATCAGCCGAGTGGTTCTTGTGGGAGAACAACTCCATTTGGCTCACTAACTTCACACACCATCAGGCTTCCAAGCAGCTCTCAAGGAAACTCAGTTTTCACACTCTATGCTTAGTGCCCTTTGAGTGCATTATCTAGGAATGAACCTGGTAGAGCATCCCACACAAACGAATGCTCCACATGTGGGTTTCACATGCCACCAACTCCACATTCACAGGCAACTTCAGCGCCACAGCCGTTTTCAGATAGCCCTCAATGCAAAGGCTCTAGACGCAAATATTGGTGTGAGAGCTAATTCAATCAAGGAAACACTGCATGTTGGTGAAGGGCATATTGAAGAAGGATCAGCCGAGTGGTTCTTGTGGGAGAACAACTCCATTTGGCTCACTAACTTCACACACCATCAGGCTTCCAAGCAGCTCTCAAGGAAACTCAGTTTTCACACTCTATGCTTAGTGCCCTTTGTGTGCCTAGGACTGAAATGAAGCATGGTCAGCATCCCACACAAACGAATGCTCCACATGCGGGTTTCACATGCCACCAACTCCACATTCACAGGCAACTTCCGCGCCACAGCCGTTTTCAGATAGCCCTCAATGCAAAGGCTCTAGACGCAAATATTGGTGTGAGAGCTAATTCAATCAAGGAAACACTGCATGTTGGTGAAGGGCATATTGAAGAAGGATCAGCCGAGTGGTTCTTGTGGGAGAACAACTCCATTTGGCTCACTAACTTCACACACCATCGTGCTTCCAAGCAGCTCTCAAGGAAACTCAGTTTTCACACTCTATGCTTAGTGCCTTTTGAGTGCATTATCTAGGAATGAACCTGGTAGAGCATTCCACACAAACGAATGCTCCACATGCGGGTTTCACATGCCACCAACTCCACATTCACAGGCAACTTCAGCGCCACAGCCGTTTTCAGATAGCCCTCAATGCAAAGGCTCTAGACGCAAATATTGGTGTGAGAGCTAATTCAATCAAGGAAACACTGCATGTTGGTGAAGGGCATATTGAAGAAGGATCAGCCGAGTGGTTCTTGTGGGAGAACAACTCCCTTTGGCTCACTAACTTCACACACCATCAGGCTTCCAAGCAGCTCTCGAGGAAACTCAGTTTTCACACTCTATGCTTAGTGCCCTTTGAGTGCATTATCTAGGAATGAACCTGGTAGAGCATCCCACACAAACGAATGCTCCACATGCGGGTTTCACATGCCACCAACTCCACATTCACAGGCAACTTCAGCGCCACAGCCGTTTTCAGATAGCCCTCAATGCAAAGGCTCTAGACGCAAATATTGGTGTGAGAGCTAATTCAATCAAGGAAACACTGCATGTTGGTGAAGGGCATATTGAAGAAGGATCAGCCGAGTGGTTCTTGTGGGAGAACAACTCCATTTGGCTCACTAACTTCACACACCATCAGGCTTCCAAGCAGTTCTCAAGGAAACTCAGTTTTCACACTCTATGCTTAGTGCCCTTTGAGTGCATTATCTAGGAATGAACCTGGTAGAGCATCCCACACAAACGAATGCTCCACATGTGGGTTTCACATGCCACCAACTCCACATTCACAGGCAACTTCAGCGCCACAGCCGTTTTCAGATAGCCCTCAATGCAAAGGCTCTAGACGCAAATATTGGTGTGAGAGGTAATTCAATCAAAGAAACACTGCATGTTGGTGAAGGGCATATTGAAGAAGGATCAGCCGAGTGGTTCTTGTGGGAGAACAACTCCATTTGGCTCACTAACTTCACACACCATCAGGCTTCCAAGCAGCTCTCAAGGAAACTCAGTTTTCACACTCTATGCTTAGTGCCCTTTGTATGGCTAGGACTGAAATGAACCTGGTAGAGTATCCCACACAAACGAATGCTCCACATGCGGGTTTCACATGCCACCAACTCCACATTCACAGGCAACTTCAGCGCCACAGCCGTTTTCAGATAGCCCTCAATGCAAAGGCTCTAGACGCAAATATTGGTGTGAGAGCTAATTCAATCAAGGAAACACTGCATGTTGGTGAAGGGCATATTGAAGAAGGACCAGCCGAGTGGTTCTTGTGGGAGAACAACTCCATTTGGCTCACTAACTTCACACACCATCAGGCTTCCAAGCAGCTCTCAAGGAAACTCAGTTTTCACACTCTATGCTTAGTGCTCTTTGTGTGCCTAGGACTGAAATGAAGCTTGGTCAGCATCCCACACAAACGAATGCTCCACATGCGGGTTTCACATGCCACCAACTCCACATTCACAGGCAACTTCAGCGCCACAGCCGTTTTCAGATAGCCCTCAATGCAAAGGCTCTAGACGCAAATATTGGTGTGAGAGCTAATTCAATCAAGGAAACACTGCATGTTGGTGAAGGGCATATTGAAGAAGAATCAGCCGAGTGGATCTTGTGGGAGAACAACTCCATTTGGCTCATTAACTTCACACACCATCAGGCTTCCAAGCAGCTCTCAAGGAAACTCAGTTTTCACACTCTATGCTTAGTGCTCTTTGTGTGCCTAGGACTGAAATGAACCTGGTAGAGCATCCCACACAAACGAATGCTCCACATGCGGGTTTCACATGCCACCAACTCCACATTCACAGGCAACTTCAGCGCCACAGCCGTTTTCAGATAGCCCTCAATGCAAACGCTCTAGACGAAATATTGGTGTGAGAGCTAATTCAATCAAGGAAACACTGCATGTTGGTGAAGGGCATATTGAAGAAGGATCAGCAGAGTGGTTCTTGTGGGAGAACAACTCCATTTGGCTCACTAACTTCACACACCATCAGGCTTCCAAGCAGCTCTCAAGGAAACTCAGTTTTCACACTCTATGTTTAGTGCCCTTTGAGTGCATTATGTAGGAATGAACCTGGTAGAGCATTCCACACAAACGAATGCTCCACATGCGGGTTTCACATGCCACCAACTCCACATTCACAGGCAACTTCAGCGCCACAGCCGTTTTCAGATAGCCCTCAATGCAAAGGCTCTAGACGCAAATATTGGTGTGAGAGCTAATTCAATCAAGGAAACACTGCATGTTGGTGAAGGGCATATTGAAGAAGGATCAGCAGAGTGGTTCTTGTGGGAGAACAACTCCCTTTGGCTCACTAACTTCACACACCATCAGGCTTCCAAGCAGCTCTCAAAGAAACTCAGTTTTCACACTCTATGCTTAGTGCCCTTTCTTTGGCTACGACTGAAATGAACCTGGTAGAGCATCCCACATAAACGAATGCTGCACATGCGGGTTTCACATGCCACCAACTCCACATTCACAGGCAACTTCAGCGCCACAGCCGTTTTCAGATAGCCCTCAATGCAAAGGCTCTAGACGCAAATATTGGTGTGAGAGGTAATTCAATCAAGGAAACACTGCATGTTGGTGAAGGGCATATTGAAGAAGGATCAGCCGAGTGGTTCTTGTTGGAGAACAACTCCATTTGGCTCACTAACTTCACACACCATCAGGCTTCCAAGCAGCTCTCAAGGAAACTCAGTTTTCACACTCTATGCTTAGTGCCTTTTGAGTGCATTATCTAGGAATGAACCTGGTAGAGCATCCCACACAAACGAATGCTCCACATGCGGGTTTCACATGCCACCAACTCCACATTCACAGGCAACTTCAGCGCCACAGCCGTTTTCAGATAGCCCTCAATGCAAAGGCTCTAGACGAAATATTGGTGTGAGAGCTAATTCAATCAAGGAAACACTGCATGTTGGTGAAGGGCATATTGAAGAAGGATCAGCCGAGTGGTTCTTGTGGGAGAACAACTCCATTTGGCTCACTAACTTCACACACCATCAGGCTTCCAAGCAGCTCTCAAGGAAACTCAGTTTTCACACTCTATGCTTAGTGCCCTTTGAGTGCATTATCTAGGAATGAACCTGGTAGAGCATCCCACACAAACGAATGCTCCACATGCGGGTTTCACATGCCACCAACTCCACATTCACAGGCAACTTCAGCGCCACAGCCGTTTTCAGATAGCCCTCAATGCAAAGGCTCTAGACGCAAATATTGGTGTGAGAGCTAATTCAATCAAGGAAACACTGCATGTTGGTGAAGGGCATATTGAAGAAGGATCAGCCGAGTGGTTCTTTTGGGAAAACAACTCCATTTGGCTCACTAACTTCACAAACCATCAGGCTTCCAAGCAGCTCTCAAGGAAACTCAGTTTTCACACTGTATGCTTAGTGCCCTTTGTGTGCCTAGGACTGAAATGAAGCTTGGTCAGCATCCCACACAAACGAATGCTCCACATGCGGGTTTCACATGCCACCAACTCCACATTCACAGGCAACTTCAGCGCCACAGCCGTTTTCAGATAGCCCTCAATGCAAAGGCTCTAGACGAAATATTGGTGTGAGAGGTAATTCAATCAAGGAAACACTGCATGTTGGTGAAGGGCATATTGAAGAAGGATCAGCCGAGTGGTTCTTGTGGGAGAACAACTCCATTTGGCTCACTAACTTCACACACCATCAGGCTTCCAAGCAGCTCTCAAGGAAACTCAGTTTTCACACTCTATGCTTAGTGCCCTTTGAGTGCATTATCTAGGAATGAACCTGGTAGAGCATCACACACAAACGAATGCTCCACATGCGGGTTTCACATGCCACCAACTCCACATTCACAGGCAACTTCAGCGCCACAGCCGTTTTCAGATAGCCCTCAATGCAAAGGCTCTAGACGCAAATATTGGTGTGAGAGCTAATTCAATCAAGGAAACACTGCATGTTGGTGAAGGGCATATTGAAGAAGGATCAGCCGAGTGGTTCTTGTGGGAGAACAACTCCATTTGGCTCACTAACTTCACACACCATCAGGCTTCCAAGCAGCTCTCAAGGAAACTCAGTTTTCACACTCTATGCTTAGTGCCCTTTCTTTGGCTACGACTGAAAGGAACCTGGTAGAGCATCCCACATAAACGAATGCTCCACATGCGGGTTTCACATGCCACCAACTCCACATTCACAGGCAACTTCAGCACCACAGCCGTTTTCAAATAGCCCTCAATGCAAAGGCTCTAGACGCAAATATTGGTGTGAGAGCTAATTCAATCAAGGAAACACTGCATGTTGGTGAAGGGCATATTGAAGAAGGATCAGCCGAGTGGTTCTTGTGGGAGAACAACTCCATTTGGCTCACTAACTTCACACACCATCAGGCTTGCAAGCAGCTCTCAAGGAAACTCAGTTTTCACACTCTATGCTTAGTGCCCTTTCTTTGGCTAGGACTGAAATGAACCTGGTAGAGCATCCCACACAAACGAATGCTCCACATGCGGGTTTCACATGCCACCAACTGCACATTCACAGGCAACTTCAGCGCCACAGCCGTTTTCAGATAGCCCTCAATGCAAAGGCTCTAGACGCAAATATTGGTGTGAGAGCTAATTCAATCAAGGAAACACTGCATGTTGATGAAGGGCATATTGAAGAAGGATCAGCCGAGTGGTTCTTGTGGGAGAACAACTCCATTTGGCTCACTAACTTCACACACCATCAGGCTTCCAAGCAGCTCTCAAGGAAACTCAGTTTTCACACTCTATGCTTAGTGCCCTTTGAGTGCATTATCTAGGAATGAACCTAGTAGATCATCCCACACAAACGAATGCTCCACATGCGGGTTTCACATGCCACCAACTCCACATTCAGAGGCAACTTCAGTGCCACAGTCGTTTTCAGATAGCCCTCAATGCAAAGGCTCTAGACGCAAATATTGGTGTGAGAGCTAATTCAATCAAGGAAACACTGCATGTTGGTGAAGGGCATATTGAAGAAAGATCAGCCGAGTGGATCTTGTTGGAGAACAACTCCATTTGGCTCACTAACTTCACACACCATCAGGCTTCCAAGCAGCTCTCAAGGAAACTCAGTTTTCACACTCTATGCTTAGTGCTCTTTGTGTGCCTAGGACTGAAATGAAGCTTGGTCAGCATCCCACACAAACGAATGCTCCTCATGCGGGTTTCACATGCCACCAACTCCACATTCACAGGCAACTTCAGCGCCACAGCCGTTTTCAGATAGCCCTCAATGCAAAGGCTCTAGACGCAAATATTGGTGTGAGAGCTAATTCAATCAAGGAAACACTGCATGTTGGTGAAGGGCATATTGAAGAAGGATCAGGCGAGTGGTTCTTGTGGGAGAACAACTCCATTTGGCTCACTAACTTCACACACCATCAGGCTTCCAAGCAGCTCTCAAGGAAACTCAGTTTTCACACTCTATGCTTAGTGCCCTTTGTATGGATAGGACTGAAATGAAGCTTGGTGAGCATCCCACATAAACGAATGCTCCACATGCGGGTTTCGCATGCCACCAACTCCACATTCACAGGCAACTTCAGCGCCACAGCCGTTTACAGATAGCCCTCAATGCAAAGGCTCTAGACGCAAATATTGGTGTGAGAGCTAATTCAATCAAGGAAACACTGCATGTTGGTGAAGGGCATATTGAAGAAGGATCAGCCGAGTGGTTCTTGTGGGAGAACAACTCCATTTGGCTCACTAACTTCACACACCATCAGGCTTCCAAGCAGCTCTCAAGGAAACTCAGTTTTCACACTCCATGTTTACTGCCCTTTGAATGCATTATCTAGGAATGAACCTGGTAGAGCATCCCACACAAACGAATGCTCCACATGCGGGTTTCACATGCCACCAACTCCACATTCACAGTCAACTTCAGCACCACAGCCGTTTTCAGATAGCCCTCAATGCAAAGACTCTAGACGCAAATATTGGTGTGAGAGCTAATTCAATCAAGGAAACACTGCATGTTGGTGAAGGGCATATTGAAGAAGGATCAGCCGAGTGGTTCTTGTGGGAGAACAACTCCATTTGGCTCACTAACTTCACACACCATCAGGCTTCCAAGCAGCTCTCAAGGAAACTCAGTTTTCACAATCTATGCTTACTGCTCTTTGTGTGCCTAGGACTGAAATGAAGCTTGGTCAGCATCCCACACAAATGAATGCTCCACATGCGGGTTTCACATGCCACCAACTCCACATTCACAGGCAACTTCAGCGCCACAGCCGTTTTCAGATAGCCCTCAATGCAAAGGCTCTAGACGCAAATATTTGTGTGAGAGCTAATTCAATCAAGGAAACACTGCATGTTGGTGAAGGGCATATTGAAGAAGGATCAGCCGAGTGGTTCTTGTGGGAGAACAACTCCATTTGGCTCACTAACTTCACACACCATCAGGCTTCCAAGCAGCTCTCAAGGAAACTCAGTTTTCACACTCTATGCTTAGTGCCCTTTGAGTGCCTAGGACTGAAATGAAGCTTGGACAGCATCCCACACAAACGAATGCTCCACATGCGGGTTTCACATGCCACCAACTCCACATTCACAGGCAACTTCAGCGCCACAGCCATTTTCAGATAGCCCTCAATGCAAAGGCTCTAGACGCAAATATTGGTGTGAGAGCTAATTCAATCAAGGAAACACTGCATGTTGGTGAAGGGCATATTGAAGAAGGATCAGCCGAGTGGTTCTTGTGGGAGAACAACTCCATTTGCCTCACTAACTTCACACACCATCAGGCTTCCAAGCAGCTCTCAAGGAAACTCAGTTTTCACACTCTATGCTTAGTGCCCTTTGTATGGCTAGGACTGAAATGAAGCTTGGAGAGCATCCCACACAAACGAATGCTCCACATGCGGGTTTCACATGCCACCAACTCCACATTCACAGGCAACTTCAGCGCCACAGCCGTTTTCAGATAGCCCTCAATGCAAAGGCTCTAGACGCAAATATTGGTGTGAGAGCTAATTCAATCAAGGAAACACTGCATGTTGGTGAAGGGCTTATTGAAGAAGGATCAGCCGAGTGGTTCTTGTGGGAGAACAACTCCATTTGGCTCACTAACTTCACACACCATCAGGCTTCCAAGCAGCTCTCAAGGAAACTCAGTTTTCACACTCTATGCTTAGTGCCCTTTGAGTGCCTAGGACTGAAATGAAGTTTGGTCAGCATCCCACACAAACGAGTGCTCCACATGCGGGTTTCACATGCCACCAAATCCACATTTACAGGCAACTTCAGCGCCACAGCCGTTTTCAGATAGCCCTCAATGCAAAGGCTCTAGACGCAAATATTGGTGTGAGAGCTAATTCAATCAAGGAAACACTGCATGTTGGTGAAGGGCATATTGAAGAAGGATCAGCCGAGTGGTTCTTGTGGGAGAACAACTCCATTTGGCTCACTAACGTCACACACCATCAGGCTTCCAAGCAGCTCTCAAGGAAACTCAGTTTTCACACTCTATGCTTAGTGCCCTTTGTATGGCTAGGACTGAAATGAACCTGGTAGAGCATCCCACACAAACGAATGCTCCACATGCGGGTTTCACATGCCACCAACTCCACATTCACAGGCAACTTCAGCGCCACTGCCGTTTTCAGATAGCCCTCAATGCAAAGGCTCTAGACGCAAATATTGGTGTGAGAGCTAATTCAATCAAGGAAACACTGCATGTTGGTGAAGGGCATATTGAAGAAGGATCAGACGAGTGGTTCTTGTGGGAGAACAACTCCATTTGGCTCACTAACTTCACACACCATCATGCTTCCAAGCATCTCTCAAGGAAACTCAGTTTTCACACTCTATGCTTAGTGCCCTTTGAGTGCATTATCTAAGAATGAACATGGTAGAGCATCCCACACTTACGAATGCTCCACTTGCGGGTTTCACATGCCACCAACTCCACATTCACTGGCAACTTCAATGCCACAGCCATTTTCAGATAGCCCTCAATGCAAAGGCTCTAGACGCAAATATTGGTGTGAGAGCTAATTCAATCAAGGAAACACTGCATGTTGGTGAAGGGCATATTGAAGAAAGATCAGCCGAGTGGTTCTTGTGGGAGAACAACTCCATTTGGCTCACTAACTTCACACACCATCAGGCTTCCAAGCAGCTCTCAAGGAAACTCAGTTTTCACACTCTATGCTTAGTGCCCTTTGTATGGCTAGGACTGAAATGAAGCTTGGAGAGCATCCCACATAAACGAATGCTCCACATGCGGGTTTCACATGCCACCAACTCCACATTCACAGGCAACTTCAGCGCCACAGCCATTTTCAGATAGCCCTCAATGCAAAGGCTCTAGACGCAAATATTGGTGTGAGAGCTAATTCAATCAAGGAAACACTGCATGTTGGTGAAGGGCATATTGAAGAAGGATCAGCCGAGTGGTTCTTGTGGGAGAACAACTCCATTTGGCTCACTAACGTCACACACCATCAGGCTTCCAAGCAGCTCTCAAGGAAACTCAGTTTTCACACTCTATGCTTAGTGCTCTTTGTGTGCCTAGGACTGAAATGAAGCTTGGAGAGCATCCCACATAAACGAATGCTCCACATGCGGGTTTCACATGCCACCAACTCCACATTCACAGGCAACTTCAGCGCCACAGCCGTTTTCAGATAGCCCTCAATGCAAAGGCTCTAGACGCAAATATTGGTGTGAGAGCTAATTCAATCAAGGAAACACTGCATGTTGGTGAAGGGCTTATTGAAGAAGGATCAGCCGAGTGGTTCTTGTGGGAGAACAACTCCATTTGGCTCACTAACTTCACACACCATCAGGCTTCCAAGCAGCTCTCAAGGAAACTCAGTTTTCACACTCTATGCTTAGTGCCCTTTGAGTGCCTAGGACTGAAATGAAGTTTGGTCAGCATCCCACACAAACGAGTGCTCCACATGCGGGTTTCACATGCCACCAACTCCACATTTACAGGCAACTTCAGCGCCACTGCCGTTTTCAGATAGCCCTCAATGCAAAGGCTCTAGACGCAAATATTGGTGTGAGAGCTAATTCAATCAAGGAAACACTGCATGTTGGTGAAGGGCATATTGAAGAAGGATCAGCCGAGTGGTTCTTGTGGGAGAACAACTCCATTTGGCTCACTAACGTCACACACCATCAGGCTTCCAAGCAGCTCTCAAGGAAACTCAGTTTTCACACTCTATGCTTAGTGCCCTTTGTATGGCTAGGACTGAAATGAACCTGGTAGAGCATCCCACACAAACGAATGCTCCACATGCGGGTTTCACATGCCACCAACTCCACATTCACAGGCAACTTCAGCGCCACTGCCGTTTTCAGATAGCCCTCAATGCAAAGGCTCTAGACGCAAATATTGGTGTGAGAGCTAATTCAATCAAGGAAACACTGCATGTTGGTGAAGGGCATATTGAAGAAGGATCAGCCGAGTGGTTCTTGTGGGAGAACAACTCCATTTGGCTCACTAACTTCACACACCATCATGCTTCCAAGCATCTCTCAAGGAAACTCAGTTTTCACACTCTATGCTTAGTGCCCTTTGAGTGCATTATCTAGGAATGAACCTGGTAGAGCATCCCACACTTACGAATGCTCCACTTGCGGGTTTCACATGCCACCAACTCCACATTCACTGGCAACTTCAATGCCACAGCCATTTTCAGATAGCCCTCAATGCAAAGGCTCTAGACGCAAATATTGGTGTGAGAGCTAATTCAATCAAGGAAACACTGCATGTTGGTGAAGGGCATATTGAAGAAAGATCAGCCGAGTGGTTCTTGTGGGAGAACAACTCCATTTGGCTCACTAACTTCACACACCATCAGGCTTCCAAGCAGCTCTCAAGGAAACTCAGTTTTCACACTCTATGCTTAGTGCCCTTTGTATGGCTAGGACTGAAATGAAGCTTGGAGAGCATCCCACACAAACGAATGCTCCACATGCGGGTTTCACATGCCACCAACTCCACATTCACAGGCAACTTCAGCGCCACAGCCGTTTTCAGATAGCCCTCAATGCAAAGGCTCTAGACGCAAATATTGGTGTGAGAGCTAATTCAATCAAGGAAACACTGCATGTTGGTGAAGGGCTTATTGAAGAAGGATCAGCCGAGTGGTTCTTGTGGGAGAACAACTCCATTTGGCTCACTAACTTCACACACCATCAGGCTTCCAAGCAGCTCTCAAGGAAACTCAGTTTTCACACTCTATGCTTAGTGCCCTTTGAGTGCCTAGGACTGAAATGAAGTTTGGTCAGCATCCCACACAAACGAGTGCTCCACATGCGGGTTTCACATGCCACCAACTCCACATTTACAGGCAACTTCAGCGCCACAGCCGTTTTCAGATAGCCCTCAATGCAAAGGCTCTAGACGCAAATATTGGTGTGAGAGCTAATTCAATCAAGGAAACACTGCATGTTGGTGAAGGGCATATTGAAGAAGGATCAGCCGAGTGGTTCTTGTGGGAGAACAACTCCATTTGGCTCACTAACGTCACACACCATCAGGCTTCCAAGCAGCTCTCAAGGAAACTCAGTTTTCACACTCTATGCTTAGTGCCCTTTGTATGGCTAGGACTGAAATGAACCTGGTAGAGCATCCCACACAAACGAATGCTCCACATGCGGGTTTCACATGCCACCAACTCCACATTCACAGGCAACTTCAGCGCCACAGCCGTTTTCAGATAGCCCTCAATGCAAAGGCTCTAGACGCAAATATTGGTGTGAGAGCTAATTCAATCAAGGAAACACTGCATGTTGGTGAAGGGCATATTGAAGAAGGATCAGACGAGTGGTTCTTGTGGGAGAACAACTCCATTTGGCTCACTAACTTCACACACCATCATGCTTCCAAGCATCTCTCAAGGAAACTCAGTTTTCACACTCTATGCTTAGTGCCCTTTGAGTGCATTATCTAGGAATGAACATGGTAGAGCATCCCACACTTACGAATGCTCCACTTGCGGGTTTCACATGCCACCAACTCCACATTCACTGGCAACTTCAATGCCACAGCCATTTTCAGATAGCCCTCAATGCAAAGGCTCTAGACGCAAATATTGGTGTGAGAGCTAATTCAATCAAGGAAACACTGCATGTTGGTGAAGGGCATATTGAAGAAGGATCAGCCGAGTGGTTCTTGTGGGAGAACAACTCCATTTGGCTCACTAACGTCACACACCATCAGGCTTCCAAGCAGCTCTCAAGGAAACTCAGTTTTCACACTCTATGCTTAGTGCTCTTTGTGTGCCTAGGACTGAAATGAAGCTTGGAGAGCATCCCACATAAACGAATGCTCCACATGCGGGTTTCACATGCCACCAACTCCACATTCACAGGCAACTTCAGCGCCACAGCCGTTTTCAGATAGCCCTCAATGCAAAGGCTCTAGACGCAAATATTGGTGTGAGAGCTAATTCAATCAAGGAAACACTGCATGTTGGTGAAGGGCTTATTGAAGAAGGATCAGCCGAGTGGTTCTTGTGGGAGAACAACTCCATTTGGCTCACTAACTTCACACACCATCAGGCTTCCAAGCAGCTCTCAAGGAAACTCAGTTTTCACACTCTATGCTTAGTGCCCTTTGAGTGCCTAGGACTGAAATGAAGTTTGGTCATCATCCCACACAAACGAGTGCTCCACATGCGGGTTTCACATGCCACCAACTCCACATTTACAGGCAACTTCAGCGCCACAGCCGTTTTCAGATAGCCCTCAATGCAAAGGCTCTAGACGCAAATATTGGTGTGAGAGCTAATTCAATCAAGGAAACACTGCATGTTGGTGAAGGGCATATTGAAGAAGGATCAGCCGAGTGGTTCTTGTGGGAGAACAACTCCATTTGGCTCACTAACGTCACACACCATCAGGCTTCCAAGCAGCTCTCAAGGAAACTCAGTTTTCACACTCTATGCTTAGTGCCCTTTGTATGGCTAGGACTGAAATGAACCTGGTAGAGCATCCCACACAAACGAATGCTCCACATGCGGGTTTCACATGCCACCAACTCCACATTCACAGGCAACTTCAGCGCCACTGCCGTTTTCAGATAGCCCTCAATGCAAAGGCTCTAGACGCAAATATTGGTGTGAGAGCTAATTCAATCAAGGAAACACTGCATGTTGGTGAAGGGCATATTGAAGAAGGATCAGCCGAGTGGTTCTTGTGGGAGAACAACTCCATTTGGCTCACTAACTTCACACACCATCATGCTTCCAAGCATCTCTCAAGGAAACTCAGTTTTCACACTCTATGCTTAGTGCCCTTTGAGTGCATTATCTAGGAATGAACATGGTAGAGCATCCCACACTTACGAATGCTCCACTTGCGGGTTTCACATGCCACCAACTCCACATTCACTGGCAACTTCAATGCCACAGCCATTTTCAGATAGCCCTCAATGCAAAGGCTCTAGACGCAAATATTGGTGTGAGAGCTAATTCAATCAAGGAAACACTGCATGTTGGTGAAGGGCATATTGAAGAAAGATCAGCCGAGTGGTTCTTGTGGGAGAACAACTCCATTTGGCTCACTAACTTCACACACCATCAGGCTTCCAAGCAGCTCTCAAGGAAACTCAGTTTTCACACTCTATGCTTAGTGCCCTTTGTATGGCTAGGACTGAAATGAAGCTTGGAGAGCATCCCACATAAACGAATGCTCCACATGCGGGTTTCACATGCCACCAACTCCACATTCACAGGCAACTTCAGCGCCACAGCCATTTTCAGATAGCCCTCAATGCAAAGGCTCTAGACGCAAATATTGGTGTGAGAGCTAATTCAATCAAGGAAACACTGCATGTTGGTGAAGGGCATATTGAAGAAGGATCAGCCGAGTGGTTCTTGTGGGAGAACAACTCCATTTGGCTCACTAACGTCACACACCATCAGGCTTCCAAGCAGCTCTCAAGGAAACTCAGTTTTCACACTCTATGCTTAGTGCTCTTTGTGTGCCTAGGACTGAAATGAAGCTTGGAGAGCATCCCACATAAACGAATGCTCCACATGCGGGTTTCACATGCCACCAACTCCACATTCACAGGCAACTTCAGCGCCACAGCCATTTTCAGATAGCCCTCAATGCAAAGGCTCTAGACGCAAATATTGGTGTGAGAGCTAATTCAATCAAGGAAACACTGCATGTTGGTGAAGGGCTTATTGAAGAAGGATCAGCAGAGTGGTTCTTGTGGGAGAACAACTCCTTTTGGCTTACTAACTTCACACACCATCAGGCTTCCAAGCAGCTCTCAAGGAAACTCAGTTTTCACACTCTATGCTTAGTGCCCTTTGAGTGCCTAGGACTGAAATGAAGTTTGGTCAGCATCCCACACAAACGAATGCTCCACATGCGGGTTTCACATGCCACCAACTCCACATTCACAGGCAACTTCAGCGCCACAGCCGTTTTCAGAAAGCCCTCAATGCAAAGGCTCTAGACTCAAATATTGGTGTGAGAGCTAATTCAATCAAGGAAACACTGCATGTTGGTGAAAGGCATATTGAAGAAGGATCAGCCGAGTGGTTCTTGTGGGAGAACAACTCCATTTGGCTCACTAACTTCACACACCATCAGGCTTCCAAGCAGCTCTCAAGGAAACTCAGTTTTCACACTCTATGCTTAGTGCCCTTTGAGTGCATTATCTAGGAATGAACCTGGTAGAGCATCCCACACAAACGAATGCTCCACATGCGGGTTTCACATGCCACCAACTCCACATTCACAGGCAACTTCAGCGCCACAGCCGTTTTCAGATAGCCCTCAATGCAAAGGCTCTAGACGCAAATATTGGTGTGAGAGCTAATTCAATCAAGGAAACACTGCATGTTGGTGAAGGGCATATTGAAGAAGAATCAGCCGAGTGGTTCTTGTGGGAGAACAACTCCATTTGGCTCACTAACTTCACACACCATCAGGCTTCCAAGCAGCTCTCAAGGAAACTCAGTTTTCACACTCTATGCTTAGTGCTCTTTGTGTGCTTAGGACTGAAATGAAGCTTGGTCAGCATCCCACACAAACGAATGCTCCACATGCGGGTTTCACATGCCACCAACTCCACATTCACAGGCAACTTCAGCGCCACAGCCGTTTTCAGATAGCCCTCAATGCAAAGGCTCTAGACGCAAATATTGGTGTGAGAGCTAATTCAATCAAGGAAACACTGCATGTTGGTGAAGGGCATATTGAAGAAGGATCAGCAGAGTGGTTCTTGTGGGAGAACAACTCCATTTGGCTCACTAACTTCACACACCATCAGGCTTCCAAGCAGCTCTCAAGGAAACTCAGTTTTCACACTCTATGCTTAGTGCCCTTTGTATGGCTAGGACTGAAATGAACCTGGTAGAGCATCCCACACAAACGAATGCTCCACATGCGGGTTTCACATGCCACCAACTCCACATTCACAGGCAACTTCAGCGCCACAGCCGTTTTCAGATAGCCCTCAATGCAAAGGCTCTAGACGCAAATATTGGTGTGAGAGCTAATTCAATCAAGGAAACACTGCATGTTGGTGAAGGGCATATTGAAGAAGAATCAGCCGAGTGGTTCTTGTGGGAGAACAACTCCATTTGGCTCACTAACTTCACACACCATCAGGCTTCCAAGCAGCTCTCAAGGAAACTCAGTTTTCACACTCTATGCTTAGTGCTCTTTGTGTGCTTAGGACTGAAATGAAGCTTGGTCAGCATCCCACACAAACGAATGCTCCACATGCGGGTTTCACATGCCACCAACTCCACATTCACAGGCAACTTCAGCGCCACAGCCGTTTTCAGATAGCCCTCAATGCAAAGGCTCTAGACGCAAATATTGGTGTGAGAGCTAATTCAATCAAGGAAACACTGCATGTTGGTGAAGGGCATATTGAAGAAGGATCAGCAGAGTGGTTCTTGTGGGAGAACAACTCCATTTGGCTCACTAACTTCACACACCATCAGGCTTCCAAGCAGCTCTCAAGGAAACTCAGTTTTCACACTCTATGCTTAGTGCCCTTTGTATGGCTAGGACTGAAATGAACCTGGTAGAGCATCCCACACAAACGAATGCTCCACATGCGGGTTTCACATGCCACCAACTCCACATTCACAGGCAACTTCAGCGCCACTGCCGTTTTCAGATAGCCCTCAATGCAAAGGCTCTAGACGCAAATATTGGTGTGAGAGCTAATTCAATCAAGGAAACACTGCATGTTGGTGAAGGGCATATTGAAGAAGAATCAGCCGAGTGGTTCTTGTGGGAGAACAACTCCATTTGGCTCACTAACTTCACACACCATCAGGCTTCCAAGCAGCTCTCAAGGAAACTCAGTTTTCACACTCTATGCTTAGTGCCCTTTGAGTGCCTAGGACTGAAATGAAGCTTGGAGAGCATCCCACATAAACGAATGCTCCACATGCGGTTTTCACATGCCACCAACTCCACATTCACAGGCAACTTCAGCGCCACAGCCGTTTTCAGATAGCCCTCAATGCAAAGGCTCTAGACGCAAATATTGGTGTGAGAGCTAATTCAATCAAGGAAACACTGCATGTTGGTGAAGGGCATATTGAAGAAGGATCAGCCGAGTGGTTCTTGTGGGAGAACAACTCCATTTGGTTCACTAACGTCACACACCATCAGGCTTCCAAGCAGCTCTCAAGGAAACTCAGTTTTCACACTCTATGCTTAGTGCCCTTTTGTATGGCTAGGACTGAAATGAAGCTTGGAGAGCATCCCACATAAACGAATGCTCCACATGCGGGTTTCACATGCCACCAACTCCACATTCACAGGCAACTTCAGCGCCACAGCCGTTTTCAGATAGCCCTCAATGCAAAGGCTCTAGACGCAAATATTGGTGTGAGAGCTAATTCAATCAAGGAAACAATGCATGTTGGTGAAGGGCATATTGAAGAACGATCAGCAGAGTGGTTCTTGTGGGAGAACAACTCCATTTGGCTTACTAACTTCACACACCATCAGGCTTCCAAGCAGCTCTCAAGGAAACTCAGTTTTCACACTCTATGCTTAGTGCCCTTTGTATGGCTAGGACTGAAATGAACCTGGTAGAGCATCCCACACAAACGAATGCTCCACATGCGGTTTTCACATGCCACCAACTCCACATTCACAGGCAACTTCAGCGCCACTGCCGTTTTCAGATAGCCCTCAATGCAAAGGCTCTAGACGCAAATATTGGTGTGAGAGCTAATTCAATCAAGGAAACACTGCATGTTGGTGAAGGGCATATTGAAGAAGGATCAGCCGAGTGGTTCTTGTGGGAGAACAACTCCATTTGGCTCACTAACTTCACACACCATCAGGCTTCCAAGCAGCTCTCAAGGAAACTCAGTTTTCACACTCTATGCTTAGTGCCTTTTGAGTGCCTAGGACTGAAATGAAGCTTGGAGAGCATCCCACATAAACGAATGCTCCACATGCGGGTTTCACATGCCACCAACTCCACATTTACAGGCAACTTCAGCGCCACAGCCGTTTTCAGATAGCCCTCAATGCAAAGGCTCTAGACGCAAATATTGGTGTGAGAGCTAATTCAATCAAGGAAACACTGCATGTTGGTGAAGGGCATATTGAAGAAGGATCAGCCGAGTGGTTCTTGTGGGAGAACAACTCCATTTGGCTCACTAACTTCACACACCATCATGCTTCCAAGCAGCTCTCAAGGAAACTCAGTTTTCACACTCTATGCTTAGTGCCCTTTGAGTGCATTATCTAGGAATGAACATGGTAGAGCATCCCACACTTACGAATGCTCCACTTGCGGGTTTCACATGCCACCAACTCCACATTCACAGGCAACTTCAGTGCCACAGCCATTTCCAGATAGCCCTCAATGCAAAGGCTCTAGACGCAAATATTGGTGTGAGAGCTAATTCAATCAAGGAAACACTGCATGTTGGTGAAGGGCATATTGAAGAAAGATCAGCCGAGTGGTTCTTGTGGGAGAACAACTCCATTTGGCTCACTAACGTCACACACCATCAGGCTTCCAAGCAGCTCTGAAGGAAACTCAGTTTTCACACTCTATGCTTAGTGCTCTTTGTGTGCCTAGGACTGAAATGAAGCTTGGTCAGCATCCCACACAAACGAATGCTCCACATGCGGGTTTCACATGCCACCAACTCCACATTCACAGGCAACTTCAGCGCCACAGCCGTTTTCAGATAGCCCTCAATGCAAAGGCTCTAGACGCAAATATTGGTGTGAGAGCTAATTCAATCAGGAAACACTGCATGTTGGTGAAGGGCATATTGAAGAAGGATCAGCAGAGTGGTTCTTGTGGGAGAACAACTCCATTTGGCTCACTAACTTCACACACCATCAGGCTTCCAAGCAGCTCTCAAGGAAACTCAGTTTTCACACTCTATGCTTAGTGCCCTTTGTATGGCTAGGACTGAAATGAACCTGGTAGAGCATCCCACACAAACGAATGCTCCACATGCGGGTTTCACATGCCACCAACTCCACATTCACAGGCAACTTCAGCGCCACTGCCGTTTTCAGATAGCCCTCAATGCAAAGGCTCTAGACGCAAATATTGGTGTGAGAGCTAATTCAATCAAGGAAACACTGCATGTTGGTGAAGGGCATATGGAAGAAGGATCAGACGAGTGGTTCTTGTGGGAGAACAACTCCATTTGGCTCACTAACTTCACACACCATCAGGCTTCCAAGCAGCTCTCAAGGAAACTCAGTTTTCACACTCTATGCTTAGTGCCCTTTGAGTGCCTAGGACTGAAATGAAGCTTGGAGAGCATCCCACATAAACGAATGCTCCACATGCGGGTTTCACATGCCACCAGCTCCACATTTACAGGCAACTTCAGCGCCACAGCCGTTTTCAGATAGCCCTCACTGCAAAGGCTCTAGACGCAAATATTGGTGTGGAGAGCTAATTCAATCAAGGAAACACTGCATGTTGGTGAAGGGCATATTGAAGAAGGATCAGCCGAGTGGTTCTTGTGGGAGAACAACTCCATTTGGCTCACTAACTTCACACACCATCATGCTTCCAAGCATCTCTCAAGGAAACTCAGTTTTCACACTCTATGCTTAGTGCCGTTTGAGTGCATTATCTAGGAATGAACACGGTAGAGCATCCCACACTTACGAATGCTCCACTTGCGGGTTTCACATGCCACCAACTCCACATTCACAGGCAACTTCAGCGCCGCAGCCATTTTCAGATAGCCCTCAATGCAAAGGGCTCTAGACGCAAATATTGGTGTGAGAGGTAATTCAATCAAGGAAAACACTGCATGTTGGTGAAGGGCATATTGAAGAAAGATTAGCCGAGTGGTTCTCTGTGGGAGAACAACTCCATTTGGCTCACTAACGTCACACACCATCAGGCTTCCAAGCAGCTCTCAAGGAAACTCAGTTTTCACACTCTATGCTTAGTGCTCTTTGTGTGCCTAGGGACTGAAATGAACCTGGTAGAGCATCCCACACAAACGAATGCTCCACATGCGGGTTTCACATGCCACAACTCCACATTCACAGGCAACTTCAGCGCCACTGCCGTTTTCAGATAGCCCTCAATGCAAAGGCTCTAGACGCAAATATTGGTGTGAGAGCTAATTCAATCAAGGAAACACTGCATGTTGGTGAAGGGCATATTGAAGAAGGATCAGACGAGTGGTTCTGTGTGGAGAACAACTCCATTTGGCTCACTAACTTCACACACCATCAGGCTTCCAAGCAGCTCTCAAGGAAACTCAGTTTTCACACTCTATGCTTAGTGCCCTTTGAGTGCCTATGACTGAAATGAAGCCTTGGAGAGCATCCCACATAAACGAATGCTCCACATGCGGGTTTCACATGCCACCAGCTCCACATTCACAGGCAACTTCAGCGCCACAGCCGTTTTCAGATAGCCCTCACTGCAAAGGCTCTAGACGCAAATATTGGTGTGAGAGCTAATTCAATCAAGGGAAACACTGCATGTTGGTGAAGGGCATATTGAAGAAGGATCAGCCGAGTGGTTCTTGTGGGAGAACAACTCCATTTGGCTCACTAACTTCACACACCATCATGCTTCCAAGCAGCTCTCAAGGAAACTCAGTTTTCACACTCTATGCTTAGTGCCCTTTCTTTGGCTACGACTGAAATGAACCTGGTAGAGCATCCCACACAAACGAATGCTCCACATGCGGGTTTCACATGCCACCAACTCCACATTCACAGGGCAACTTCAGCGCCACTGCCGTTTTCAGATAGCCCTCAATGCAAAGGCTCTAGACGCAAATATTGGTGTGAGAGCTAATTCAATCAAGGAAACACTGCATGTTGGTGAAGGGCATATTGAAGAAGGGATCAGACGAGTGGTTTCTTGTGGGAGAACAACTCCATTTGGCTCACTAACTTCACACACCATCAGGCTTCCAAGCAGCTCTCAAGGAAACTCAGTTTTCACACTCTATGCTTAGTGCCCTTTGATTGCCTAGGACTGAAATGAAGCTTGGGAGCACCCCACATAAACGAATGCTCCACATGCGGGTTTCACATGCCACCAGCTCGACATTTACAGGCAACTTCAGCGCCACAGCCGTTTTCAGATAGCCCTCACTGCAAAGGCTCTAGACGCAAATATTGGTGTGAGAGCTAATTCAATCAAGGAAACACTGCATGTTGGTGAAGGGCATATTGAAGAAGGATCAGCCGAGTGGTTCTTGTGGAGAACAACTCCATTTGGCTCACTAACTTCACACACCATCAGGCTTCCAAGCAGCTCTCAAGGAAACTCAGTTTTCACACTCTATGCTTAGTGCTCTTTGTGTGCCTAGGACTGAAATGAACCTGGTAGAGCACCCACACAAACGAATGCTCCACATGCGGGTTTCACATGCCACCAACTCCACATTCACAGGCAACTTCAGCGCCACAGCTGTTTTCAGATAGCCCTCAATGCAAAGGCTCTAGACGCAAATATTGGTGTGAGAGCTAATTCAATCAAGGAAACACTGCATGTTGGTGAAGGGGCATATTGAAGAAGGATCAGCCGAGTGGTTCTTGTGGAGAACAACTCCATTTGGCTTACTAACTTCACACACCATCAGGCTTCCAAGCAGCTCTCAAGGAAACTCAGTTTTCACACTCTATGCTTAGTGCCCTTTGTATGGCTAAAACTGAAATGAACCTGGTAGAGCATCCCACACAAACGAATGCTCCACATGCGGGTTTCACATGCCACCAACTCCACATTCACAGGCAACTTCAGCGCCACTGCCGTTTTCAGATAGCCCTCAATGCAAAGGCTCTAGACACAAATATTGGTGTGAGAGCTAATTCAATCAAGGAAACACTGCATGTTGGTGAAGGGCATATTGAAGAAGGATCAGACGAGTGGTTCTTGTGGGAGAACAACTCCATTTGGCTCACTAACTTCACACACCATCAGGCTTCCAAGGCAGCTCTCAAGGAAACTCAGTTTTCACACTCTATGCTTAGTGCCCTTTGAGTGCCTATGACTGAAATGAGCTTGGAGAGCATCCCAACATAAACGAATGCTCCACATGCGGGTTTCACATGCCACCAGCTCCACATTCACAGGCAACTTCAGCGCCACAGCCGTTTTCAGATAGCCCTCACTGCAAAGGCTCTAGACGCAAATATTGGTGTGAGAGCTAATTCAATCAAGGAAACACTGCATGTTGGTGAAGGGCATATTGAAGAAGGATCAGCCGAGTGGTTCTTGTGGGAGAACAACTCATTTGGCTCACTAACTTCACACACCATCATGCTTCCAAGCAGCTCTCAAGGAAACTCAGTTTTCACACTCTATGCTTAGTGCCCTTTCTTTGGCTACTACTGAAATGAACCTGTAGAGCATCCTACACAAACGAATGCTCCACATGCGGGTTTCACATGCCACCAACTCCACTACCAACTCCACATTCACAGGCAACTTCAGCGCCACTGCCGTTTTCAGATAGCCCTCAATGCAAAGGCTCTAGAAGCAAATATTGGTGTGAGAGCTAATTCAATCAAGGAAACACTGCATGTTGGTGAAGGGCATATTGAAGAAGGATCAGACGAGTGGTTCTTGTGGGAGAACAACTCCATTTGGCTCACTAACTTCACACACCATCAGGCTTCCAAGCAGCTCTCAAGGAAACTCAGTTTTCACACTCTATGCTTAGTGCCCTTTGATTGCCTAGGACTGAAATGAAGCTTGGGGAGCACCCCACATAAACGAATGCTCCACATGCGGGTTTCACATGCCACCAGCTCGACATTTACAGGCAACTTCAGCGCCACAGCCGTTTTCAGATAGCCCTCACTGCAAAGGCTCTAGACGCAAATATTGGTGTGAGAGCTAATTCAATCAAGGAAACACTGCATGTTGGTGAAGGGCATATTGAAGAAGGATCAGCCGAGTGGTTCTTGTGGGAGAACAACTCCATTGGCTCACTAACTTCACACACCATCAGGCTTCCAAGCAGCTCTCAAGGAAACTCAGTTTTCACACTCTATGCTTAGTGCCCTTTGTATGGCTAGGACTGAAATGAAGCTTGGAGAGCATCCCACATAAACGAATGCTCCACATGCGGGTTTCACATGCCACCAACTCCACATTCACAGGCAACTTCAGCGCCACAGCCGTTTTCAGATAGCCCTCAATGCAAAGGCTCTAGACGCAAATATTGGTGTGAGAGCTAATTCAATCAAGGAAACAATGCATGTTGGTGAAGGGCATATTGAAGAAGGATCAGCCCGAGTGGTTCTTGTGGGAGAACAACTCCATTTGGCTCACTAACTTCACACACCATCAGGCTTCCAAGCAGCTCTCAAGGAAACTCAGTTTTCACACTCTATGCTTATTGCCCTTTGAGTGCCTAGGACTGAAATGAAGCTTGGAGAGCATCCCACATAAACGAATGCTCCACATGCGGGTTTCACATGCCACCAGCTCACATTTACAGGCAACTTCAGCGCCACAGCCGTTTCAGATAGCCCTCACTGCAAAGGATCTAGACGCAAATATTGGTGTGAGAGCTAATTCAATCAAGGAAACACTGCATGTTGGTGAAGGGCATATTGAAGAAGGATCAGCCGAGTGGTTCTTGTGGGAGAACAACTCCATTTGGCTCACTAACTTCACACACCATCATGCTTCCAAGCATCTCTCAAGGAAACTCAGTTTTCACACTCTATGCTTAGTGCCCTTTGAGTTGCATTATCTAGGAATGAACATGGTAGAGCATCCCACACTTACGAATGCTCCACTTGCGGGTTTCACATGCCACCAACTCCACATTCACAGGCAACTTCAGCGCCACAGCCATTTTCAGATAGCCCTCAATGCAAAGGCTCTAGACGCAAATATTGGTGTGAGAGCTAATTCAATCAAGGAAACACTGCATGTTGGTGAAGGGCATATTGAAGAAAGATCAGCCGAGTGGTTCTTGTGGGAGAACAACTCCATTTGGCTCACTAACTTCACACACCATCAGGCTTCCAAGCAGCTCTCAAGGAAACTCAGTTTTCACACTCTATGCTTAGTGCCCTTTGTATGGCTAGGACTGAAATGAACCTGGTAGAGCATCCCACACAAACGAATGCTCCACATGCGGGTTTCACATGCCACCAACTCCACATTCACAGGCAACTTCAGCGCCACTGCCGTTTTCAGATAGCCCTCAATGCAAAGGCTCTAGACGCAAATATTGGTGTGAGAGCTAATTCAATCAAGGAAACACTGCATGTTGGTGAAGGGCATATTGAAGAAGGATCAGACGAGTGGTTCTTGTGGGAGAACAACTCCATTTGGCTCACTAACTTCACACACCATCAGGCTTCCAAGCAGCTCTCAAGGAAACTCAGTTTTCACACTCTATGCTTAGTGCCCTTTGAGTGCCTAGGACTGAAATGAAGCTTGGAGAGCATCCCACATAAACGAATGCTCCACATGCGGGTTTCACATGCCACCAGCTCCACATTCACAGGCAACTTCAGCGCCACAGCCGTTTTCAGATAGCCCTCACTGCAAAGGCTCTAGACGCAAATATTGGTGTGAGAGCTAATTCAATCAAGGAAACACTGCATGTTGTTGAAGGGCATATTGAAGAAGGATCAGCCGAGTGGTTCTTGTGGGAGAACAACTCCATTTGGCTCACTAACTTCACACACCATCATGCTTCCAAGCATCTCTCAAGGAAACTCAGTTTTCACACTCTATGCTTAGTGCCCTTTGAGTGCATTATCTAGGAGTGGACACGGTAGAGCATCCCACACTTACGAATGCTCCACTTGCGGGTTTCACATGCCACCAACTCCACATTCACAGGCAACTTCAGCGCCACAGCCATTTTCAGATAGCCCTCAATGCAAAGGCTCTAGACGCAAATATTGGTGTGAGAGCTAATTCAATCAAGGAAACACTACATGTTGGTGAAGGGCATATTGAAGGAAGATCAGCCGAGTGGTTCTTGTGGGAGAACAACTCCATTTGGCTCACTAACGTCACACACCATCAGGCTTCCAAGCAGCTCTCAAGGAAACTCAGTTTTCACACTCTATGCTTAGTGCCCTTTGTATGGCTAGGACTGAAATGAAGCTTGGAGAGCATCCCACATAAACGAATGCTCCACATGCGGGTTTCACATGCCACCAACTCCACATTCACAGGCAACTTCAGCGCCACAGCCGTTTTCAGATAGCCCTCAATGCAAAGGCTCTAGACGCAAATATTGGTGTGAGAGCTAATTCAATCAAGGAAACAATGCATGTTGGTGAAGGGCATATTGAAGAAGGATCAGCCGAGTGGTTCTTGTGGGAGAACAACTCCATTTGGCTCACTAACTTCACACACCATCAGGCTTCCAAGCAGCTCTCAAGGAAACTCAGTTTTCACACTCTATGCTTATTGCCCTTTGAGTGCCTAGGACTGAAATGAAGCTTGGAGAGCATCCCACATAAACGAATGCTCCACATGCGGGTTTCACATGCCACCAGCTCCACATTTACAGGCAACTTCAGCGCCACAGCCGTTTTCAGATAGCCCTCACTGCAAAGGCTCTAGACGCAAATATTGGTGTGAGAGCTAATTCAATCAAGGAAACACTGCATGTTGGTGAAGGGCATATTGAAGAAGGATCAGCCGAGTGGTTCTTGTGGGAGAACAACTCCATTTGGCTCACTAACGTCACACACCATCAGGCTTCCAAGCAGCTCTCAAGGAAACTCAGTTTTCACACTCTATGCTTAGTGCCCTTTGTGTGCATTATCTAGGAATGAACCTGGTAGAGCATCCCACACAAACGAATGCTCCACATGCGGGTTTCACATGCCACCAACTCCACATTCACAGGCAACTTCAGCGCCACAGCCGTTTTCAGATAGCCCTCAATGCAAAGGCTCTAGACGCAAATATTGGTGTGAGAGCTAATTCAATCAAGGAAACACTGCATGTTGGTGAAGGGCATATTGAAGAAGAATCAGCCGAGTGGTTCTTGTGGGAGAACAACTCCATTTGGCTCACTAACTTCACACACCATCAGGCTTCCAAGCAGCTCTCAAGGAAACTCAGTTTTCACACTCTATGCTTAGTGCTCTTTGTGTGCCTAGGACTGAAATGAAGCTTGGTCAGCATCCCACACAAACGAATGCTCCACATGCGGGTTTCACATGCCACCAACTCCACATTCACAGGCAACTTCAGCGCCACAGCCGTTTTCAGATAGCCGTCAATGCAAAGGCTCTAGACGCAAATATTGGTGTGAGAGCTAATTCAATCAAGGAAACACTGCATGTTGGTGAAGGGCATATTGAAGAAGGATCAGCAGAGTGGTTCTTGTGGGAGAACAACTCCATTTGGCTCACTAACTTCACACACCATCAGGCTTCCAAGCAGCTCTCAAGGAAACTCAGTTTTCACACTCTATGCTTAGTGCCCTTTGTATGGATAGGACTGAAATGAACCTGGTAGAGCATCCCACACAAACGAATGCTCCACATGCGGGTTTCACATGCCACCAACTCCACATTCACAGGCAACTTCAGCGCCACTGCCGTTTTCAGATAGCCCTCAATGCAAAGGCTCTAGACGCAAATATTGGTGTGAGAGCTAATTCAATCAAGGAAACACTGCATGTTGGTGAAGGGCATATTGAAGAAGGATCAGACGAGTGGTTCTTGTGGGAGAACAACTCCATTTGGCTCACTAACTTCACACACCATCAGGCTTCCAAGCAGCTCTCAAGGAAACTCAGTTTTCACACTCTATGCTTAGTGCCGTTTGAGTGCCTAGGACTGAAATGAAGCTTGGAGAGCATCCCACATAAACGAATGCTCCACATGCGGGTTTCACATGCCACCAGCTCCACATTTACAGGCAACTTCAGCGCCACAGCCGTTTTCAGATAGCCCCTCACTGCAAAGGCTCTAGACGCAAATATTGGTGTGAGAGCTAATTCAATCAAGGAAACACTGCATGTTGGTGAAGGGCATATTGAAGAAGGATCAGCCGAGTGGTTCTTGTGGGAGAACAACTCCATTTGGCTCACTAACTTCACACACCATCAGGCTACCAAGCATCTCTCAAGGAAACTCAGTTTTCACACTCTATGCTTAGTGCCCTTTGAGTGCATTATCTAGGAATGAAACTGGTAGAGCATCCCACACTTACGAATGCTCCACTTGCGGGTTTCACATGCCACCAACTCCACATTCAAAGGCAACTTCAGCGCCACAGGCATTTTCAGATAGCCCTCAATGCAAAGGCTCTAGACGCAAATATTGGTGTGAGAGCTAATTCAATCAAGGAAACACTGCATGTTGGTGAAGGGCATATTGAAGAAAGATCAGCCGAGTGGTTCTTGTGGGAGAACACCTCCATTTGGCTCACTAACTTCACACACCATCAGGCTTCCAAGCAGCTCTCAAGGAAACTCAGTTTTCACACTCTATGCTTAGTGCCCTTTGAGTGCCTAGGACTGAAATGAAGCTTGGAGAGCATCCCACATAAACGAATGCTCCACATGCGGGTTTCACATGCCACCAGCTCCACATTTACAGGCAACTTCAGCGCCACAGCCGTTTTCAGATAGCCCTCAATGCAAAGGCTCTAGACGCAAATATTGGTGTGAGAGCTAATTCAATCAAGGAAACACTGCATGTTGGTGAAGGGCATATTGAAGAAGGATCAGCCGAGTGGTTCTTGTGGGAGAACAACTCCATTTGGCTCACTAACTTCACACACCATCATGCTTCCAAGCATCTCTCAAGGAAACTCAGTTTTCACACTCTATGCTTAGTGCCCTTTGAGTGCATTATCTAGGAATGAACATGGTAGAGCATCCCACACAAACGAATGCTCCACATGCGGGTTTCACATGCCACCAACTCCACATTCACAGGCAACATCAGCGCCACAGCCGTTTTCAGATAGCCCTCAATGCAAAGGCTCTAGACGCAAATATTGGTGTGAGAGCTAATTCAATCAAGGAAACACTGCATGTTGGTGAAGGGCATATTGAAGAAGAATCAGCCGAGTGGTTCTTGTGGGAGAACAACTCCATTTGGCTCACTAACTTCACACACCATCAGGCTTCCAAGCAGCTCTCAAGGAAACTCAGTTTTCACACTCTATGCTTAGTGCTCTTTGTGTGCCTAGGACTGAAATGAAGCTTGGTCAGCATCCCACACAAACGAATGCTCCACATGCGGGTTTCACATGCCACCAACTCCACATTCACAGGCAACTTCAGCGCCACAGCCGTTTTCAGATAGCCCTCAATGCAAAGGCTCTAGACGCAAATATTGGTGTGAGAGCTAATTCAATCAAGGAAACACTGCATGTTGGTGAAGGGCATATTGAAGAAGGATCAGCAGAGTGGTTCTTGTGGGAGAACAACTCCATTTGGCTCACTAACTTCACACACCATCAGGCTTCCAAGCAGCTCTCAAGGAAACTCAGTTTTCACACTCTATGCTTAGTGCCCTTTGTATGGCTAGGACTGAAATGAACCTGGTAGAGCATCCCACACAAACGAATGCTCCACATGCGGGTTTCACATGCCACCAACTCCACATTCACAGGCAACTTCAGCGCCACAGCCGTTTTCAGATAGCCCTCAATGCAAAGGCTCTAGACGCAAATATTGGTGTGAGAGCTAATTCAATCAAGGAAACACTGCATGTTGGTGAAGGGCATATTGAAGAAGGATCAGCCGAGTGGTTCTTGAGGGAGAACAACTCCATTTGGCTCACTAACTTCACACACCATCAGGCTTCCAAGCAGCTCTCAAGGAAACTCAGTTTTCACACTCTATGCTTAGTGCCCTTTGAGTGCCTAGGACTGAAATGAAGCTTGGAGAGCATCCCACATAAACGAATGCTCCACATGCGGGTTTCACATGCCACCAGCTCCACATTTACAGGCAACTTCAGCGCCACAGCCGTTTTCAGATAGCCCTCAATGCAAAGGATCTAGACGCAAATATTGGTGTGAGAGCTAATTCAATCAAGGAAACACTGCATGTTGGTGAAGGGCATATTGAAGAAGGATCAGCCGAGTGGTTCTTGTGGGAGAACAACTCCATTTGGCTCACTAACTTCACACACCATCAGGCTTCCAAGCAGCTCTCAAGGAAACTCAGTTTTCACACTCTATGCTTAGTGCCCTTTGAGTGCCTAGGACTGAAATGAAGCTTGGAGAGCATCCCACATAAACGAATGCTCCACATGCGGGTTTCACATGCCACCAGCTCCACATTTACAGGCAACTTCAGCGCCACAGCCGTTTTCAGATAGCCCTCACTGCAAAGGCTCTAGACGCAAATATTGGTGTGAGAGCTAATTCAATCAAGGAAACACTGCATGTTGGTGAAGGGCATATTGAAGAAGGATCAGCCGAGTGGTTCTTGTGGGAGAACAACTCCATTTGGCTCACTAACTTCACACACCATCAGGCTTCCAAGCAGCTCTCAAGGAAACTCAGTTTTCACACTCTGTGCTTAGTGCCCTTTGAGTGCATTATCTAGGAATGGACACGGTAGAGCATCCCACACAAACGAATGCTCCACATGCGGGTTTCACATGCCACCAACTCCACATTCACAGGCAACTTCAGCGCCACAGCCGTTTTCAGATAGCCCTCAATGCAAAGGCTCTAGACGCAAATATTGGTGTGAGAGCTAATTCAATCAAGGAAACACTGCATGTTGGTGAAGGGCATATTGAAGGAAGATCAGCCGAGTGGTTCTTGTGGGAGAACAACTCCATTTGGTTCACTAACGTCACACACCATCAGGCTTCCAAGCAGCTCTCAAGGAAACTCAGTTTTCACACTCTATGCTTAGTGCCCTTTGTATGGCTAGGACTGAAATGAAGCTTGGAGAGCATCCCACATAAACGAATGCTCCACATGCGGGTTTCACATGCCACCAACTCCACATTCACAGGCAACTTCAGCGCCACAGCCGTTTTCAGATAGCCCTCACTGCAAAGGCTCTAGACGCAAATATTGGTGTGAGAGCTAATTCAATCAAGGAAACACTGCATGTTGGTGAAGGGCATATTGAAGAAGGATCAGCCGAGTGGTTCTTGTGGGAGAACAACTCCATTTGGCTCACTAACTTCACACACCATCAGGCTTCCAAGCAGCTCTCAAGGAAACTCAGTTTTCACACTCTATGCTTAGTGCCCTTTGTATGGCTAGGACTGAAATGAACCTGGTAGAGCATCCCACACAAACGAATGCTCCACATGCGGGTTTCACATGCCACCAACTCCACATTCACAGGCAACTTCAGCGCCACAGCCGTTTTCAGATAGCCCTCAATGCAAAGGCTCTAGACGCAAATATTGGTGTGAGAGCTAATTCAATCAAGGAAACACTGCATGTTGGTGAAGGGCATATTGAAGAAGGATCAGCCGAGTGGTTCTTGTGGGAGAACAACTCCATTTGGCTCACTAACTTCACACACCATCAGGCTTCCAAGCAGCTCTCAAGGAAACTCAGTTTTCACACTCTATGCTTAGTGCCCTTTGAGTGCCTAGGACTGAAATGAACCTGGTAGAGCATCCCACATAAACGAATGCTCCACATGCGGGTTTCACATGCCACCAGCTCCACATTTACAGGCAACTTCAGCGCCACAGCCGTTTTCAGATAGCCCTCACTGCAAAGGCTCTAGACGCAAATATTGGTGTGAGAGCTAATTCAATCAAGGAAACACTGCATGTTGGTGAAGGGCATATTGAAGAAGGATCAGCCGAGTGGTTCTTGTGGGAGAACAACTCCATTTGGCTCACTAACTTCACACACCATCATGCTTCCAAGCATCTCTCAAGGAAACTCAGTTTTCACACTCTATGCTTAGTGCCCTTTGAGTGCATTATCTAGGAATGAACATGGTAGAGCATCCCACACTTACGAATGCTCCACTTGCGGGTTTCACATGCCACCAACTCCACATTCACAGGCAACTTCAGCGCCACAGCAATTTTCAGATAGCCCTCAATGCAAAGGCTCTAGACGCAAATATTGGTGTGAGAGCTAATTCAATCAAGGAAACACTGCATGTTGGTGAAGGGCATATTGAAGAAAGATCAGCCGAGTGGTTCTTGTGGGAGAACAACTCCATTTGGCTCACTAACTTCACACACCATCAGGCTTCCAAGCAGCTCTCAAGGAAACTCAGTTTTCACACTCTATGCTTAGTGCCCTTTGAGTGCATTATCTAGGAATGAACCTGGTAGAGCATCCCACACAAACGAATGCTCCACATGCGGGTTTCACATGCCACCAACTCCACATTCACAGGCAACTTCAGCGCCACAGCCGTTTTCAGATAGCCCTCAATGCAAAGGCTCTAGACGCAAATATTGGTGTGAGAGCTAATTCAATCAAGGAAACACTGCATGTTGGTGAAGGGCATATTGAAGAAGAATCAGCCGAGTGGTTCTTGTGGGAGAACAACTCCATTTGGCTCACTAACTTCACACACCATCAGGCTTCCAAGCAGCTCTCAAGGAAACTCAGTTTTCACACTCTATGCTTAGTGCTCTTTGTGTGCCTAGGACTGAAATGAAGCTTGGTCAGCATCCCACACAAACGAATGCTCCACATGCGGGTTTCACATGCCACCAACTCCACATTCACAGGCAACTTCAGCGCCACAGCCGTTTTCAGATAGCCCTCAATGCAAAGGCTCTAGACGCAAATATTGGTGTGAGAGCTAATTCAATCAAGGAAACACTGCATGTTGGTGAAGGGCATATTGAAGAAGGATCAGCAGAGTGGTTCTTGTGGGAGAACAACTCCATTTGGCTCACTAACTTCACACACCATCAGGCTTCCAAGCAGCTCTCAAGGAAACTGTTTTCACACTCTATGCTTAGTGCCCTTTGTATGGCTAGGACTGAAATGAACCTGGTAGAGCATCCCACACAAACGAATGCTCCACATGCGGGTTTCACATGCCACCAACTCCACATTCACAGGCAACTTCAGCGCCACTGCCGTTTTCAGATAGCCCTCAATGCAAAGGCTCTAGACGCAAATATTGGTGTGAGAGCTAATTCAATCAAGGAAACACTGCATGTTGGTGAAGGGCATATTGAAGAAGGATCAGACGAGTGGTTCTTGTGGGAGAACAACTCCATTTGGCTCAATAACTTCACACACCATCAGGCTTCCAAGCAGCTCTCAAGGAAACTCAGTTTTCACACTCTATGCTTAGTGCCCTTTGTATGGCTAGGACTGAAATGAAGCTTGGAGAGCATCCCACATAAACGAATGCTCCACATGCGGGTTTCACATGCCACCAACTCCACATTCACAGGCAACTTCAGCGCCACTGCCGTTTTCAGATAGCCCTCAATGCAAAGGCTCTAGACGCAAATATTGGTGTGAGAGCTAATTCAATCAAGGAAACAATGCATGTTGGTGAAGGGCATATTGAAGAACGATCAGCAGAGTGGTTCTTGTGGGAGAACAACTCCATTTGGCTTACTAACTTCACACACCATCAGGCTTCCAAGCAGCTCTCAAGGAAACTCAGTTTTCACACTCTATGCTTAGAGCCCTTTGTATGGCTAGGACTGAAATGAACCTGGTAGAGCATCCCACACAAATGAATGCTCCACATGCGGGTTTCACATGCCACCAACTCCACATTCACAGGCAACTTCAGCGCCACAGCCGTTTTCAGATAGCCCTCAATGCAAAGGCTCTAGACGCAAATATTGGTGTGAGAGCTAATTCAATCAAGGAAACACTGCATGTTGGTGAAGGGCATATTGAAGAAGGATCAGCCGAGTGGTTCTTGTGGGAGAACAACTCCATTTGGCTCACTAACTTCACACACCATCAGGCTTCCAAGCAGCTCTCAAGGAAACTCAGTTTTCACACTCTATGCTTAGTGCCCTTTGAGTGCCTAGGACTGAAATGAAGCTTGGAGAGCATCCCACATAAACGAATGCTCCACATGCGGGTTTCACATGCCACCAGCTCCACATTTACAGGCAACTTCAGCGCCACAGCCGTTTTCAGATAGCCCTCAATGCAAAGGCTCTAGACGCAAATATTGGTGTGAGAGCTAATTCAATCAAGGAAACACTGCATGTTGGTGAAGGGCATATTGAAGAAGGATCAGCCGAGTGGTTCTTGTGGGAGAACAACTCCATTTGGCTCACTAACGTCACACACCATCAGGCTTCCAAGCAGCTCTCAAGGAAACTCAGTTTTCACACTCTATGCTTAGTGCCCTTTGAGTGCATTATCTAGGAATGAACCTGGTAGAGCATCCCACACAAACGAATGCTCCACATGCGGGTTTCACATGCCACCAACTCCACATTCACAGGCAACTTCAGCGCCACAGCCGTTTTCAGATAGCCCTCAATGCAAAGGCTCTAGACGCAAATATTGGTGTGAGAGCTAATTCAAACAAGGAAACACTGCATGTTGGTGAAGGGCATATTGAAGAAGGATCAGCAGAGTGGTTCTTGTGGGAGAACAACTCCATTTGGCTCACTAACTTCACACACCATCAGGCTTCCAAGCAGCTCTCAAGGAAACTCAGTTTTCACACTCTATGCTTAGTGCCCTTTGTATGGCTAGGACTGAAATGAACCTGGTAGAGCATCCCACACAAACGAATGCTCCACATGCGGGTTTCACATGCCACCAACTCCACATTCACAGGCAACTTCAGCGCCACTGCCGTTTTCAGATAGCCCTCAATGCAAAGGCTCTAGACGCAAATATTGGTGTGAGAGCTAATTCAATCAAGGAAACACTGCATGTTGGTGAAGGGCATATTGAAGAAGGATCAGACGAGTGGTTCTTGTGGGAGAACAACTCCATTTGGCTCACTAACTTCACACACCATCAGGCTTCCAAGCAGCTCTCAAGGAAACTCAGTTTTCACACTCTATGCTTAGTGCCCTTTGAGTGCCTAGGACTGAAATGAAGCTTGGAGAGCATCCCACATAAACGAATGCTCCACATGCGGGTTTCACATGCCACCAGCTCCACATTCACAGGCAACTTCAGCGCCACAGCCGTTTTCAGATAGCCCTCACTGCAAAGGCTCTAGACGCAAATATTGGTGTGAGAGCTAATTCAATCAAGGAAACACTGCATGTTGGTGAAGGGCATATTGAAGAAGGATCAGCCGAGTGGTTCTTGTGGGAGAACAACTCCATTTGGCTCACTAACTTCACACACCATCAGGCTTCCAAGCAGCTCTCAAGGAAACTCAGTTTTCACACTCTATGCTTAGTGCCCTTTGAGTGCATTATCTAGGAATGAACCTGGTAGAGCATCCCACACTTACGAATGCTCCACTTGCGTTTTTCACATGCCACCAACTCCACATTCACAGGCAACTTCAGCGCCACAGCCATTTTCAGATAGCCCTCAATGCAAAGGCTCTAGACGCAAATATTGGTGTGAGAGCTAATTCAATCAAGGAAACACTGCATGTTGGTGAAGGGCATATTGAAGAAAGATCAGCCGAGTGGTTCTTGTGGGAGAACAACTCCATTTGGCTCACTAACTTCACACACCATCAGGCTTCCAAGCAGCTCTCAAGGAAACTCAGTTTTCACACTCTATGCTTAGTGCCCTTTGAGTGCCTAGGACTGAAATGAAGCTTGGAGAGCAACCCACATAAACGAAAGCTCCACATGCGGGTTTCACATGCCACCAGCTCCACATTTACAGGCAACTTCAGCGCCACAGCCGTTTTCAGATAGCCCTCAATGCAAAGGCTCTAGACGCAAATATTGGTGTGAGAGCTAATTCAATCAAGGAAACACTGCATGTTGGTGAAGGGCATATTGAAGAAGGATCAGCCGAGTGGTTCTTGTGGGAGAACAACTCCATTTGGCTCACTAACTTCACACACCATCATGCTTCCAAGCATCTCTCAAGGAAACTCAGTTTTCACACTCTATGCTTAGTGCCCTTTGAGTGCATTATCTAGGAATGAACCTGGTAGAGCATCCCACACAAACGAATGCTCCACATGCGGGTTTCACATGCCACCAACTCCACATTCACAGGCAACTTCAGCGCCACAGCCGTTTTCAGATAGCCCTCAATGCAAAGGCTCTAGACGCAAATATTGGTGTGAGAGCTAATTCAATCAAGGAAACACTGCATGTTGGTGAAGGGCATATTGAAGAAGAATCAGCCGAGTGGTTCTTGTGGGAGAACAACTCCATTGGCTCACTAACTTCACACACCATCAGGCTTCCAAGCAGCTCTCAAGGAAACTCAGTTTTCACACTCTATGCTTAGTGCTCTTTGTGTGCCTAGTACTGAAATGAAGCTTGGTCAGCATCCCACACAAACGAATGCTCCACATGCGGGTTTCACATGCCACCAACTCCACATTCACAGGCAACTTCAGCGCCACAGCCGTTTTCAGATAGCCCTCAATGCAAAGGCTCTAGACGCACATATTGGTGTGAGAGCTAATTCAATCAAGGAAACACTGCATGTTGGTGAAGGGCATATTGAAGAAGAATCAGCCGAGTGGTTCTTGTGGGAGAACAACTCCATTTGGCTCACTAACTTCACACACCATCAGGCTTCCAAGCAGCTCTCAAGGAAACTCAGTTTTCACACTCTATGCTTAGTGCCCTTTGTATGGCTAGGACTGAAATGAACCTGGTAGAGCATCCCACACCAACGAATGCTCCACATGCGGGTTTCACATGCCACCAACTCCACATTCACAGGCAACTTCAGCGCCACAGCCGTTTTCAGATAGCCCTCAATGCAAAGGCTCTAGACGCAAATATTGGTGTGAGAGCTAATTCAATCAAGGAAACACTGCATGTTGGTGAAGGGCATATTGAAGAAGGATCAGCCGAGTGGTTCTTGTGGGAGAACTCCATTTGGCTCACTGACTTCACACACCATCAGGCTTCCAAGCAGCTCTCAAGGAAACTCAGTTTTCACACTCTATGCTTAGTGCCCTTTGAGTGCCTAGGACTGAAATGAAGCTTGGAGAGCATCCCACATAAACGAATGCTCCACATGCGGGTTTCACATGCCACCAGCTCCACATTTACAGGCAACTTCAGCGCCACAGCCGTTTTCAGATAGCCCTCAATGCAAAGGCTCTAGACGCACATATTGGTGTGAGAGCTAATTCAATCAAGGAAACACTGCATGTTGGTGAAGGGCATATTGAAGAAGAATCAGCCGAGTGGTTCTTGTGGGAGAACAACTCCATTTGGCTCACTAACTTCACACACCATCAGGCTTCCAAGCAGCTCTCAAGGAAACTCAGTTTTCACACTCTATGCTTAGTGCCCTTTGTATGGCTAGGACTGAAATGAACCTGGTAGAGCATCCCACACCAACGAATGCTCCACATGCGGGTTTCACATGCCACCAACTCCACATTCACAGGCAACTTCAGCGCCACAGCCGCTTTCAGATAGCCCTCAATGCAAAGGCTCTAGACGCAAATATTGGTGTGAGAGCTAATTCAATCAAGGAAACACTGCATGTTGGTGAAGGGCATATTGAAGAAGGATCAGCCGAGTGGTTCTTGTGGGAGAACTCCATTTGGCTCACTGACTTCACACACCATCAGGCTTCCAAGCAGCTCTCAAGGAAACTCAGTTTTCACACTCTATGCTTAGTGCCCTTTGAGTGCCTAGGACTGAAATGAAGCTTGGAGAGCATCCCACATAAACGAATGCTCCACATGCGGGTTTCACATGCCACCAGCTCCACATTTACAGGCAACTTCAGCGCCACAGCCGTTTTCAGATAGCCCTCAATGCAAAGGCTCTAGACGCAAATATTGGTGTGAGAGCTAATTCAATCAAGGAAACACTGCATGTTGGTGAAGGGCATATTGAAGAAGGATCAGCCGAGTGGTTCTTGTGGGAGAACAACTCCATTTGGCTCACTAACTTCACACACCATCAGGCTTCCAAGCAGCTCTCAAGGAAACTCAGTTTTCACACTCTGTGCTTAGTGCCCTTTGAGTGCATTATCTAGGAATGGACACGGTAGAGCATCCCACACTTACGAATGCTCCACTTGCGGGTTTCACATGCCACCAACTCCACATTCACAGGCAACTTCAGCGCCACAGCCGTTTTCAGATAGCCCTCAATGCAAAGGCTCTAGACGCAAATATTGGTGTGAGAGCTAATTCAATCAAGGAAACACTGCATGTTGGTGAAGGGCATATTGAAGAAGGATCAGCAGAGTGGTTCTTGTGGGAGAACAACTCCATTTGGCTCACTAACGTCACACACCATCAGGCTTCCAAGCAGCTCTCAAGGAAACTCAGTTTTCACACTCTATGCTTAGTGCCCTTTGAGTGCCTAGGACTGAAATGAAGCTTGGAGAGCAACCCACATAAACGAAAGCTCCACATGCGGGTTTCACATGCCACCAGCTCCACATTTACAGGCAACTTCAGCGCCACAGCCGTTTTCAGATAGCCCTCAATGCAAAGGCTCTAGACGCAAATATTGGTGTGAGAGCTAATTCAATCAAGGAAACACTGCATGTTGGTGAAGGGCATATTGAAGAAGGATCAGCCGAGTGGTTCTTGTGGGAGAACAACTCCATTTGGCTCACTAACTTCACACACCATCATGCTTCCAAGCATCTCTCAAGGAAACTCAGTTTTCACACTCTATGCTTAGTGCCCTTTGAGTGCATTATCTAGGAATGAACCTGGTAGAGCATCCCACACAAACGAATGCTCCACATGCGGGTTTCACATGCCACCAACTCCACATTCACAGGCAACTTCAGCGCCACAGCCGTTTTCAGATAGCCCTCAATGCAAAGGCTCTAGACGCAAATATTGGTGTGAGAGCTAATTCAATCAAGGAAACACTGCATGTTGGTGAAGGGCATATTGAAGAAGAATCAGCCGAGTGGTTCTTGTGGGAGAACAACTCCATTTGGCTCACTAACTTCACACACCATCAGGCTTCCAAGCAGCTCTCAAGGAAACTCAGTTTTCACACTCTATGCTTAGTGCTCTTTGTGTGCCTAGTACTGAAATGAAGCTTGGTCAGCATCCCACACAAACGAATGCTCCACATGCGGGTTTCACATGCCACCAACTCCACATTCACAGGCAACTTCAGCGCCACAGCCGTTTTCAGATAGCCCTCAATGCAAAGGCTCTAGACGCACATATTGGTGTGAGAGCTAATTCAATCAAGGAAACACTGCATGTTGGTGAAGGGCATATTGAAGAAGAATCAGCCGAGTGGTTCTTGTGGGAGAACAACTCCATTTGGCTCACTAACTTCACACACCATCAGGCTTCCAAGCAGCTCTCAAGGAAACTCAGTTTTCACACTCTATGCTTAGTGCCCTTTGTATGGCTAGGACTGAAATGAACCTGGTAGAGCATCCCACACCAACGAATGCTCCACATGCGGGTTTCACATGCCACCAACTCCACATTCACAGGCAACTTCAGCGCCACAGCCGTTTTCAGATAGCCCTCAATGCAAAGGCTCTAGACGCAAATATTGGTGTGAGAGCTAATTCAATCAAGGAAACACTGCATGTTGGTGAAGGGCATATTGAAGAAGGATCAGCCGAGTGGTTCTTGTGGGAGAACTCCATTTGGCTCACTGACTTCACACACCATCAGGCTTCCAAGCAGCTCTCAAGGAAACTCAGTTTTCACACTCTATGCTTAGTGCCCTTTGAGTGCCTAGGACTGAAATGAAGCTTGGAGAGCATCCCACATAAACGAATGCTCCACATGCGGGTTTCACATGCCACCAGCTCCACATTTACAGGCAACTTCAGCGCCACAGCCGTTTTCAGATAGCCCTCAATGCAAAGGCTCTAGACGCAAATATTGGTGTGAGAGCTAATTCAATCAAGGAAACACTGCATGTTGGTGAAGGGCATATTGAAGAAGGATCAGCCGAGTGGTTCTTGTGGGAGAACAACTCCATTTGGCTCACTAACTTCACACACCATCAGGCTTCCAAGCAGCTCTCAAGGAAACTCAGTTTTCACACTCTGTGCTTAGTGCCCTTTGAGTGCATTATCTAGGAATGGACACGGTAGAGCATCCCACACTTACGAATGCTCCACTTGCGGGTTTCACATGCCACCAACTCCACATTCACAGGCAACTTCAGCGCCACAGCCGTTTTCAGATAGCCCTCAATGCAAAGGCTCTAGACGCAAATATTGGTGTGAGAGCTAATTCAATCAAGGAAACACTGCATGTTGGTGAAGGGCATATTGAAGAAGGATCAGCCGAGTGGTTCTTGTGGGAGAACAACTCCATTTGGCTCACTAACGTCACACACCATCAGGCTTCCAAGCAGCTCTCAAGGAAACTCAGTTTTCACACTCTATGCTTAGTGCCCTTTGAGTGCATTATCTAGGAATGAACCTGGTAGAGCATCCCAGACAAACGAATGCTCCACATGCGGGTTTCACATGCCACCAACTCCACATTCACAGGCAACTTCAGCGCCACTGCCGTTTTCAGATAGCCCTCAATGCAAAGGCTCTAGACGCAAATATTGGTGTGAGAGCTAATTCAATCAAGGAAACACTGCATGTTGGTGAAGGGCATATTGAAGAAGGATCAGCCGAGTGGTTCTTGTGGGAGAACAACTCCATTTGGCTCACTAACTTCACACACCATCAGGCTTCCAAGCAGCTCTCAAGGAAACTCAGTTTTCACATTCTATGCTTAGTGCCCTTTGAGTGCATTATCTAGGAATGAACCTGGTAGAGCATCCCACACAAACGAATGCTCCACATGCGGGTTTCACATGCCACCAACTCCACATTCACAGGCAACTTCAGCGCCACAGCCGTTTTCAGATAGCCCTCAATGCAAAGGCTCTAGACGCAAATATTGGTGTGAGAGCTAATTCAATCAAGGAAACACTGCATGTTGGTGAAGGGCATATTGAAGAAGAATCAGCCGAGTGGTTCTTGTGGGAGAACAACTCCATTTGGCTCACTTACTTCACACACCATCAGGCTTCCAAGCAGCTCTCAAGGAAACTCAGTTTTCACACTCTATGCTTAGTGCTCTTTGTGTGCCTAGGACTGAAATGAAGCTTGGTCAGCATCCCACACAAACGAATGCTCCACATGCGGGTTTCACATGCCACCAACTCCACATTCACAGGCAACTTCAGCGCCACAGCCGTTTTCAGATAGCCCTCAATGCAAAGGCTCTAGACGCAAATATTGGTGTGAGAGCTAATTCAATCAAGGAAACACTGCATGTTGGTGAAGGGCATATTGAAGAAGGATCAGCAGAGTGGTTCTTGTGGGAGAACAACTCTATTTGGCTCACTAACTTCACACACCATCAGGCTTCCAAGCAGCTCTCAAGGAAACTCAGTTTTCACACTCTATGCTTAGTGCCCTTTGTATGGCTAGGACTGAAATGAACCTGGTAGAGCATCCCACACAAACGAATGCTCCACATGCGGGTTTCACATGCCACCAACTCCACATTCACAGGCAACTTCAGCGCCACTGCCGTTTTCAGATAGCCCTCAATGCAAAGGCTCTAGACGCAAATATTGGTGTGAGAGCTAATTCAATCAAGGAAACACTGCATGTTGGTGAAGGGCATATTGAAGAAGGATCAGCCGAGTGGTTCTTGTGGGAGAACAACTCCATTTGGCTCACTAACTTCACACACCATCAGGCTTCCAAGCAGCTCTCAAGGAAACTCAGTTTTCACACTCTATGCTTAGTGCCCTTTGAGTGCCTAGGACTGAAATGAAGCTTGGAGAGCATCCCACATAAACGAATGCTCCACATGCGGGTTTCACATGCCACCAGCTCCACATTTACAGGCAACTTCAGCGCCACAGCCGTTTTCAGATAGCCCTCACTGCAAAGTCTCTAGACGCAAATATTGGTGTGAGAGCTAATTCAATCAAGGAAACACTGCATGTTGGTGAAGGGCATATTGAAGAAGGATCAGCCGAGTGGTTCTTGTGGGAGAACAACTCCATTTGGCTCACTAACTTCACACACCATCATGCTTCCAAGCATCTCTCAAGGAAACTCAGTTTTCACACTCTATGCTTAGTGCCCTTTGAGTGCATTATCTAGGAATGAACCTGGTAGAGCATCCCACACTTACGAATGCTCCACTTGCGGGTTTCACATGCCACCAACTCCACATTCACAGGCAACTTCAGCGCCACAGCCATTTTCAGATAGCCCTCAATGCAAAGGCTCTAGACACAAATATTGGTGTGAGAGCTAATTCAATCAAGGAAACACTGCATGTTGGTGAAGGGCATATTGAAGGAAGATCAGCCGAGTGGTTCTTGTGGGAGAACAACTCCATTTGGTTCACTAACGTCACACACCATCAGGCTTCCAAGCAGCTCTCAAGGAAACTCAGTTTTCACACTCTATGCTTAGTGCCCTTTGTATGGCTAGGACTGAAATGAAGCTTGGAGAGCATCCCACATAAACGAATGCTCCACATGCGGGTTTCACATGCCACCAACTCCACATTCACAGGCAACTTCAGCGCCACAGCCGTTTTCAGATAGCCCTCAATGCAAAGGCTCTAGACGCAAATATTGGTGTGAGAGCTAATTCAATCAAGGAAACAATGCATGTTGGTGAAGGGCATATTGAAGAACGATCAGCAGAGTGGTTCTTGTGGGAGAACAACTCCATTTGGCTTACTAACTTCACACACCATCAGGCTTCCAAGCAGCTCTCAAGGAAACTCAGTTTTCACACTCTATGCTTAGAGCCCTTTGTATGGCTAGGACTGAAATGAACCTGGTAGAGCATCCCACACAAATGAATGCTCCACATGCGGGTTTCACATGCCACCAACTCCACATTCACAGGCAACTTCAGCGCCACAGCCGTTTTCAGATAGCCCTCAATGCAAAGGCTCTAGACGCAAATATTGGTGTGAGAGCTAATTCAATCAAGGAAACACTGCATGTTGGTGAAGGGCATATTGAAGAAGGATCAGCCGAGTGGTTCTTGTGGGAGAACAACTCCATTTGGCTCACTAACTTCACACACCATCATGCTTCCAAGCATCTCTCAAGGAAACTCAGTTTTCACACTCTATGCTTAGTGCCCTTTGAGTGCCTAGGACTGAAATGAAGCTTGGAGAGCATCCCACATAAACGAATGCTCCACATGCGGGTTTCACATGCCACCAGCTCCACATTCACAGGCAACTTCAGCGCCACAGCCGTTTTCAGATAGCCCTCACTGCAAAGGCTCTAGACGCAAATATTGGTGTGAGAGCTAATTCAATCAAGGAAACACTGCATGTTGGTGAAGGGCATATTGAAGAAGGATCAGCCGAGTGGTTCTTGTGGGAGAACAACTCCATTTGGCTCACTAACTTCACACACCATCAGGCTACCAAGCATCTCTCAAGGAAACTCAGTTTTCACACTCTATGCTTAGTGCCCTTTGAGTGCATTATCTAGGAATGAACCTGGTAGAGCATCCCACACAAACGAATGCTCCACATGCGGGTTTCACATGCCACCAACTCCACATTCACAGGCAACTTCAGCGCCACAGCCGTTTTCAGATAGCCCTCAATGCAAAGGCTCTAGACGCAAATATTGGTGTGAGAGCTAATTCAATCAAGGAAACACTGCATGTTGGTGAAGGGCATATTGAAGAAGAATCAGCCGAGTGGTTCTTGTGGGAGAACAACTCCATTTGGCTCACTAACTTCACACACCATCAGGCTTCCAAGCAGCTCTCAAGGAAACTCAGTTTTCACACTCTATGCTTAGTGCTCTTTGTGTGCCTAGGACTGAAAAGAAGCTTGGTCAGCATCCCACACAAACGAATGCTCCACATGCGGGTTTCACATGCCACCAACTCCACATTCACAGGCAACTTCAGCGCCACAGCCGTTTTCAGATAGCCCTCAATGCAAAGGCTCTAGACGCAAATATTGGTGTGAGAGCTAATTCAATCAAGGAAACACTGCATGTTGGTGAAGGGCATATTGAAGAAGGATCAGCCGAGTGGTTCTTGTGGGAGAACAACTCCATTTGGCTCACTAACTTCACACACCATCAGGCTTCCAAGCATCTCTCAAGGAAACTCAGTTTTCACACTCTATGCTTAGTGCCCTTTGTATGGCTAGGACTGAAATGAACCTGGTAGAGCATCCCACACAAACGAATGCTCCACATGCGGGTTTCACATGCCACCAACTCCACATTCACAGGCAACTTCAGCGTCACTGCCGTTTTCAGATAGCCCTCAATGCAAAGGCTCTAGACGCAAATATTGGTGTGAGAGCTAATTCAATCAAGGAAACACTGCATGTTGGTGAAGGGCATATTGAAGAAGGATCAGCCGAGTGGTTCTTGTGGGAGAACAACTCCATTTGGCTCACTAACTTCACACACCATCAGGCTTCCAAGCAGCTCTCAAGGAAACTCAGTTTTCACACTCTATGCTTAGTGCCCTTTGAGTGCCTAGGACTGAAATGAAGCTTGGAGAGCATCCCACATAAACGAATGCTCCACATGCGGGTTTCACATGCCACCAGCTCCACATTTACAGGCAACTTCAGCGCCACAGCCGTTTTCAGATAGCCCTCACTGCAAAGTCTCTAGACGCAAATATTGGTGTGAGAGCTAATTCAATCAAGGAAACACTGCATGTTGGTGAAGGGCATATTGAAGAAGGATCAGCCGAGTGGTTCTTGTGGGAGAACAACTCCATTTGGCTCACTAACTTCACACACCATCAGGCTTCCAAGCAGCTCTCAAGGAAACTCAGTTTTCACACTCTATGCTTAGTGACCTTTGAGTGCATTATCTAGGAATGAACCTGGTAGAGCATCCCACACTTACGAATGCTCCACTTGCGGGTTTCACATGCCACCAACTCCACATTCACAGGCAACTTCAGCGCCACAGCCATTTTCAGATAGCCCTCAATGCAAAGGCTCTAGACACAAATATTGGTGTGAGAGCTAATTCAATCAAGGAAACACTGCATGTTGGTGAAGGGCATATTGAAGGAAGATCAGCCGAGTGGTTCTTGTGGGAGAACAACTCCATTTGGTTCACTAACGTCACACACCATCAGGCTTCCAAGCAGCTCTCAAGGAAACTCAGTTTTCACACTCTATGCTTAGTGCCCTTTGTATGGCTAGGACTGAAATGAAGCTTGGAGAGCATCCCACATAAACGAATGCTCCACATGCGGGTTTCACATGCCACCAACTCCACATTCACAGGCAACTTCAGCGCCACAGCCGTTTTCAGATAGCCCTCAATGCAAAGGCTCTAGACGCAAATATTGGTGTGAGAGCTAATTCAATCAAGGAAACAATGCATGTTGGTGAAGGGCATATTGAAGAAGGATCAGCAGAGTGGTTCTTGTGGGAGAACAACTCCATTTGGCTTACTAACTTCACACACCATCAGGCTTCCAAGCAGCTCTCAAGGAAACTCAGTTTTCACACTCTATGCTTAGAGCCCTTTGTATGGCTAGGACTGAAATGAACCTGGTAGAGCATCCCACACAAATGAATGCTCCACATGCGGGTTTCACATGCCACCAACTCCACATTCACAGGCAACTTCAGCGCCACAGCCGTTTTCAGATAGCCCTCAATGCAAAGGCTCTAGACGCAAATATTGGTGTGAGAGCTAATTCAATCAAGGAAACACTGCATGTTGGTGAAGGGCATATTGAAGAAGGATCAGCCGAGTGGTTCTTGTGGGAGAACAACTCCATTTGGCTCACTAACTTCACACACCATCAGGCTTCCAAGCAGCTCTCAAGGAAACTCAGTTTTCACACTCTATGCTTAGTGCCCTTTGAGTGCCTAGGACTGAAATGAAGCTTGGAGAGCATCCCACATAAACGAATGCTCCACATGCGGGTTTCACATGCCACCAGCTCCACATTTACAGGCAACTTCAGCGCCACAGCCGTTTTCAGATAGCCCTCAATGCAAAGGCTCTAGACGCAAATATTGGTGTGAGAGCTAATTCAATCAAGGAAACACTGCATGTTGGTGAAGGGCATATTGAAGAAGGATCAGCCGAGTGGTTCTTGTGGGAGAACAACTCCATTTGGCTCACTAACGTCACACACCATCAGGCTTCCAAGCAGCTCTCAAGGAAACTCAGTTTTCACACTCTATGATTAGTGCCCTTTGAGTGCATTATCTAGGAATGAACCTGGTAGAGCATCCCACACAAACGAATGCTCCACATGCGGGTTTCACATGCCACCAACTCCACATTCACAGGCAACTTCAGCGCCACAGCCGTTTTCAGATAGCCCTCAATGCAAAGGCTCTAGACGCAAATATTGGTGTGAGAGCTAATTCAATCAAGGAAACACTGCATGTTGGTGAAGGGCATATTGAAGAAGGATCAGCAGAGTGGTTCTTGTGGGAGAACAACTCCATTTGGCTCACTAACTTCACACACCATCAGGCTTCCAAGCAGCTCTCAAGGAAACTCAGTTTTCACACTCTATGCTTAGTGCCCTTTGTATGGCTAGGACTGAAATGAACCTGGTAGAGCATCCCACACAAACGAATGCTCCACATGCGGGTTTCACATGCCACCAGCTCCACATTCACAGGCAACTTCAGCGCCACAGCCGTTTTCAGATAGCCCTCACTGCAAAGGCTCTAGACGCAAATATTGGTGTGAGAGCTAATTCAATCAAGGAAACACTGCATGTTGGTGAAGGGCATATTGAGGAAGGATCAGCCGAGTGGTTCTTGTGGGAGAACAACTCCATTTGGCTCACTAACTTCACACACCATCAGGCTACCAAGCATCTCTCAAGGAAACTCAGTTTTCACACTCTATGCTTAGTGCCCTTTGAGTGCTGGAATGAACCTGGTAGAGCATCCCACACTTACGAATGCTCCACTTGCGTTTTTCACATGCCACCAACTCCACATTCACAGGCAACTTCAGCGCCACAGCCATTTTCAGATAGCCCTCAATGCAAAAGGCTCTAGAAGCAAATATTGGTGTGAGAGCTAATTCAATCAAGGAAACACTGCATGTTGGTGAAGGGGCATATTGAAGAAAGATCAGCCGAGTGGTTCTAGTGGGAGAACAACTCCATTTGGCTCACTAACTTCACACACCATCAGGCTTCCAAGCAGCTCTCAAGGAAACTCAGTTTTCACACTCTATGCTTAGTGGCCCTTTGAGTGCCTAGGACTGAAATGAAGCTTGGTCAGCATCCAACACAAACGAATGCTCCACATGCGGGTTTCACATGCCACCAACTCCACATTCACAGGCAACTTCAGCGCCACAGCCGTTTTCAGATAGCCCTCAATGCAAAGGCTCTAGACGCAAATATTGGTGTGAGAGCTAATTCAATCAAGGAAACACTGCATGTTGGTGAAGGGCATATTGAAGAAGGATCAGCCGAGTGGTTCTTGTGGGAGAACAAACTCCATTTGGCTCACTAACTTCACACACCATCAGGCTTCCAAGCAGCTCTCAAGGAAACTCAGTTTTCACACTCTATGCTTAGTGCCCTTTGAGTGCCTAGGACTGAAATGAAGCTTGGAGAGCATCCCACATAAACGAATGCTCCACATGCGGTGTTCACATGCCACCAGCTCCACATTTACAGGCAACTTCAGCGCCACAGCCGTTTTCAGATAGCCCTCAATGCAAAGGCTCTAGACGCAAATATTGGTGTGAGAGCTAATTCAATCAAGGAAACACTGCATGTTGGTGAAGGGCATATTGAAGAAGGATCAGCCGAGTGGTTCTTGTGGGAGAACAACTCCATTTGGCTCACTAACGTCACACACCATCAGGCCTCCAAGCAGCTCTCAAGGAAACTCAGTTTTCACACTCTATGCTTAGTGCCCTTTGAGTGCATTATCTAGGAATGAACCTGGTAGAGCATCCCACACAAACGAATGCTCCACATGCGGGTTTCACATGCCACCAACTCCACATTCACAGGCAACTTCAGCGCCACAGCCGTTTTCAGATAGCCCTCAATGCAAAGGCTCTAGACGCAAATATTGGTGTGAGAGCTAATTCAATCAAGGAAACACTGCATGTTGGTGAAGGGCATATTGAAGAAGGATCAGCAGAGTGGTTCTTGTGGGAGAACAACTCCATTTGGCTCACTAACTTCACACACCATCAGGCTTCCAAGCAGCTCTCAAGGAAACTCAGTTTTCACACTCTATGCTTAGTGCCCTTTGTATGGCTAGGACTGAAATGAACCTGGTAGAGCATCCCACACAAACGAATGCTCCACATGCGGGTTTCACATGCCACCAACTCCACATTCACAGGCAACTTCAGCGCCACTGCCGTTTTCAGATAGCCCTCAATGCAAAGGCTCTAGACGCAAATATTGGTGTGAGAGCTAATTCAATCAAGGAAACACTGCATGTTGGTGAAGGGCATATTGAAGAAGGATCAGACGAGTGGTTCTTGTGGGAGAACAACTCCATTTGGCTCACTAACTTCACACACCATCAGGCTTCCAAGCAGCTCTCAAGGAAACTCAGTTTTCACACTCTATGCTTAGTGCCCTTTGAGTGCCTAGGACTGAAATGAAGCTTGGAGAGCATCCCACATAAACGAATGCTCCACATGCGGGTTTCACATGCCACCAGCTCCACATTCACAGGCAACTTCAGCGCCACAGCCGTTTTCAGATAGCCCTCACTGCAAAGGCTCTAGACGCAAATATTGGTGTGAGAGCTAATTCAATCAAGGAAACACTGCATGTTGGTGAAGGGCATATTGAGGAAGGATCAGCCGAGTGGTTCTTGTGGGAGAACAACTCCATTTGGCTCACTAACTTCACACACCATCAGGCTACCAAGCATCTCTCAAGGAAACTCAGTTTTCACACTCTATGCTTAGTGCCCTTTGAGTGCATTATCTAGGAATGAACCTGTAGTAGAGCATCCCACACTTACGAATGCTCCACTTGCGTTTTTCACATGCCACCAACTCCACATTCACAGGCAACTTCAGCGCCACAGCCATTTTCAGATAGCCCTCAATGCAAAGGCTCTAGACGCAAATATTGGTGTGAGAGCTAATTCAATCAAGGAAACACTGCATGTTGGTGAAGGGCATATTGAAGAAGGATCAGCAGAGTGGTTCTTGTGGGAGAACAACTCCATTTGGCTCACTAACTTCACACACCATCAGGCTTCCAAGCAGCTCTCAAGGAAACTCAGTTTTCACACTCTATGCTTAGTGCCCTTTGAGTGCCTAGGACTGAAATGAAGCTTGGTCAGCATCCAACACAAACGAATGCTCCACATGCGGGTTTCACATGCCACCAGCTCCACATTTACAGGCAACTTCAGCGCCACAGCCGTTTTCAGATAGCCCTCAATGCAAAGGCTCTAGACGCAAATATTGGTGTGAGAGCTAATTCAATCAAGGAAACACTGCATGTTGGTGAAGGGCATATTGAAGAAGGATCAGCCGAGTGGTTCTTGTGGGAGAACAACTCCATTTGGCTCACTAACTTCACACACCATCATGCTTCCAAGCATCTCTCAAGGAAACTCAGTTTTCACACTCTATGCTTAGTGCCCTTTGAGTGCATTATCTAGGAATGAACCTGGTAGAGCATCCCACACAAACGAATGCTCCACATGCGGGTTTCACATGCCACCAACTCCACATTCACAGGCAACTTCAGCGCCACAGCCGTTTTCAGATAGCCCTCAATGCAAAGGCTCTAGACGCAAATATTGGTGTGAGAGCTAATTCAATCAAGGAAACACTGCATGTTGGTGAAGGGCATATTGAAGAAGAATCAGCCGAGTGGTTCTTGTGGGAGAACAACTCCATTTGGCTCACTAACTTCACACACCATCAGGCTTCCAAGCAGCTCTCAAGGAAACTCAGTTTTCACACTCTATGCTTAGTGCTCTTTGTGTGCCTAGGACTGAAATGAAGCTTGGTCAGCATCCCACACAAACGAATGCTCCACATGCGGGTTTCACATGCCACCAACTCCACATTCACAGGCAACTTCAGCGCCACAGCCGTTTTCAGATAGCCCTCAATGCAAAGGCTCTAGACGCAAATATTGGTGTGAGAGCTAATTCAATCAAGGAAACACTGCATGTTGGTGAAGGGCATATTGAAGAAGGATCAGCCGAGTGGTTCTTGTGGGAGAACAACTCATTTGGCTCACTAACTTCACACACCATCAGGCTTCCAAGCAGCTCTCAAGGAAACTCAGTTTTCACACTCTATGCTTAGTGCCCTTTGTATGGCTAGGACTGAAATGAACCTGGTAGAGCATCCCACACAAACGAATGCTCCACATGCGGGTTTCACATGCCACCAACTCCACATTCACAGGCAACTTCAGCGCCACTGCCGTTTTCAGATAGCCCTCAATGCAAAGGCTCTAGACGCAAATATTGGTGTGAGAGCTAATTCAATCAAGGAAAACACTGCATGTTGGTGAAGGGGCATATTGAAGAAGGATCAGCCGAGTGGTTCTTGTGGGAGAACTCCATTTGGCTCACTAACTTCACACACCATCAGGCTTCCAAGCAGCTCTCAAGGAAACTCAGTTTTCACACTCTATGCTTAGTGCCCTTTGAGTGCCTAGGACTGAAATGAAGCTTGGAGAGCATCCCACATAAACGAATGCTCCACATGCGGGTTTCACATGCCACCAGCTCCACATTTACAGGCAACTTCAGCGCCACAGCCGTTTTCAGATAGCCCTCAATGCAAAGGCTCTAGACGCAAATATTGGTGTGAGAGCTAATTCAATCAAGGAAACACTGCATGTTGGTGAAGGGCATATTGAAGAAGGATCAGCCGAGTGGTTCTTGTGGGAGAACAACTCCATTTGGCTCACTAACTTCACACACCATCATGCTTCCAAGCATCTCTCAAGGAAACTCAGTTTTCACACTCTGTGCTTAGTGCCCTTTGAGTGCATTATCTAGGAATGGACACGGTAGAGCATCCCACACTTACGAATGCTCCACTTGCGGGTTTCACATGCCACCAACTCCACATTCACAGGCAACTTCAGCGCCACAGCCATTTTCAGATAGCCCTCAATGCAAAGGCTCTAGACGCAAATATTGGTGTGAGAGCTAATTCAATCAAGGAAACACTGCATGTTGGTGAAGGGCATATTGAAGAAGGATCAGCCGAGTGGTTCTTGTGGGAGAACAACTCACATTTGGCTCACTAACTTCACACACCATCAGGCTTCCAAGCAGCTCTCAAGGAAACTCAGTTTTCACACTCTATGCTTAGTGCCCTTTGAGTGCCTATAACTGAAATGAAAGCTTGGGAGAGCATCCCACATAAACGAATGCTCCACATGCGGGTTTCACATGCCACCAGCTCCACATTTACAGGCAACTTCAGCGCCACAGCCGTTTTCAGATAGCCCTCAATGCAAAGGCTCTAGACGCAAAATATTGGTGTGAGAGCTAATTCAATCAAGGGAAACACTGCATGTTGGTGAAGGGCATATTGAAGAAGGATCAGCCGAGTGGTTCTTGTGGTGAGAACAACTCCATTTGGCTCACTAACTTCACACACCATCATGCTCTCCAAGCATCTCTCAAGGAAACTCAGTTTTCACACTCTATGCTTAGTGCCCTTGAGTGCATTATCTAGGAATGAACATGGTAGAGCATCCCACACTTACGAATGCTCCACTTGCGGGTTTCACATGCCACCAACTCCACATTCACAGGCAACTTCAGCGCCACAGCCATTTTCAGATAGCCCTCAATGCAAAGGCTCTAGACGCAAATATTGGTGTGAGAGCTAATTCAATCAAGGAAACACTGCATGTTGGTGAAGGGCTTATTGAAGAAGGATCAGCCGAGTGGTTCTTGTGGGAGAACAACTCCATTTGGCTCACTAACGGTCACACACCATCAGGCTTCCAAGCAGCTCTCAAGGAAACTCAGTTTTCACACTCTATGCTTAGTGCCCTTTGAGTGCATTATCTAGGAATGAACCTGGTAGAGCATCCCACACAAACGAATGCTCCACATGCGGGTTTCACATGCCACCAACTCCACATTCACAGGCAACTTCAGCGCCACAGCCGTTTCAGATAGCCCTCAATGCAAAGGCTCTAGACGCAAATATTGGTGTGAGAGCCTAATTCAATCAAGGAAACACTGCATGTTGGTGAAGGGCATATTGAAGAAGGATCAGCCGAGTGGTTCTTGTGGGAGAACAACTCCATTTGGCTCACTAACTTCACACACCATCAGGCTTCCAAGCAGCTCTCAAGGAAACTCAGTTTTCACATTCTATGCTTAGTGCCCTTTGAGTGCATTATCTAGGAATGAACCTGGTAGAGCATCCCACACAAATGAATGCTCCACATGCGGGTTTCACATGCCACCAACTCCACATTCACAGGCAACTTCAGCGCCACAGCCGTTTTCAGATAGCCCTCAATGCAAAGGCTCTAGACGCAAATATTGGTGTGAGAGCTAATTCAATCAAGGAAACACTGCATGTTGGTGAAGGGCATATTGAAGAAGGATCAGCCGAGTGGTTCTTGTGGGAGAACAACTCCATTTGGCTCACTAACTTCACACACCATCAGGCTTCCAAGCATCTCTCAAGGAAACTCAGTTTTCACACTCTTATGCTTTGTGCCCTTTGCGTGCATTATCTAGGAATGAACATGGTAGAGCATCCGACACTTACGAATGCTCCACTTGCGGGTTTCACATGCCACCAACTCCACATTCACAGGCAACTTCAGCGCCACAGCCGTTTTCAGATAGCCCTCAATGCAAAGGCTCTAGACGCAAATATTGGTGTGAGAGCTAATTCAATCAAGGAAACAATGCATGTTGGTGAAGGGCATATTGAAGAAGGATCAGCCGAGTGGTTCTTGTGGGAGAACAACTCCATTTGGCTCACTAACTTCACACACCATCAGGCTTCCAAGCAGCTCTCAAGGAAACTCAGTTTTCACACTCTATGCTTAGTGCCCTTTGTATGGCTAGGACTGAAATGAACCTGGTAGAGCATCCCACACAAACGAATGCTCCACATGCGGGTTTCACATGCCACCAACTCCACATTCACAGGCAACTTCAGCGCCACAGCCGTTTTCAGATAGCCCTCAATGCAAAGGCTCTAGACGCAAATATTGGTGTGAGAGCTAATTCAATCAAGGAAACACTGCATGTTGGTGAAGGGCATATTGAAGAAGAATCAGCCGAGTGGTTCTTGTGGGAGAACAACTCCATTTGGCTCACTAACTTCACACACCATCAGGCTTCCAAGCAGCTCTCAAGGAAACTCAGTTTTCACACTCTATGCTTAGTGCTCTTTGCGTGCCTAGGACTGAAATGAAGCTTGGTCAGCATCCCACACAAACGAATGCTCCACATGCGGGTTTCACATGCCACCAACTCCACATTCACAGGCAACTTCAGCACCACAGCCGTTTTCAGATAGCCCTCAATGCAAAGGCTCTAGACGCAAATATTGGTGTGAGAGCTAATTCAATCAAGGAAACACTGCATGTTTCTGAAGGGCATATTGAAGAAGGATCAGCCGAGTGGTTCTTGTGGGAGAACAACTCCATTTGGCTCACTAACGTCACACACCATCAGGCTTCCAAGCAGCTCTCAAGGAAACTCAGTTTTCACACTCTATGCTTAGTGCCCTTTGAGTGCCTAGGACTGAAATGAAGTTTGGTCAGCATCCCACACAAACGAATGCTCCACATGCGGGTTTCACATGCCAGCAACTCCACATTCACAGGCAACTTCAGCGCCACAGCCGTTTTCAGATAGCCCTCAATGCAAAGGCTCTAGACGCAAATATTGGTGTGAGAGCTAATTCAATCAAGGAAACACTGCATGTTGGTGAAGGGCATATTGAAGAAGGATCAGCCAAGTGGTTCTTGTGGGAGAACAACTCCATTTGGCTCACTAACTTCACACACCATCAGGCTTCCAAGCAGCTCTCAAGGAAACTCAGTTTTCACACTCTATGTATAGTGTCCTTTGAATGCATTATCTAGGAATGAACCTGGTAGAGCATCCCACACAAACGAATGCTCCACATGCGGGTTTCACATGCCACCAACTCCACATTCACAGTCAACTTCAGCACCACAGCCGTTTTCAGATAGCCCTCAATGCAAAGGCTCTAGACGCAAATATTGGTGTGAGAGCTAATTCAATCAAGGAAACACTGCATGTTGGTGAAGGGCATATTGAAGAAGGATCAGCCGAGTGGTTCTTGTGGGAGAACAACTCCATTTGGCTCACTAACTTCACACACCATCAGGCTTCCAAGCAGCTCTCAAGGAAACTCAGTTTTCACACTCTATGCTTAGTGCCCTTTGTATGGCTAGGACTGAAATGAAGCTTGGAGAGCATCCCACATAAACGAATGCTCCACATGCGGGTTTCACAAGCCACCAACTCCACATTCACAGGCAACTTCAGCGCCACAGCCGTTTTCAGATAGCCCTCAATGCAAAGGCTCTAGACGCAAATATTGGTGTGAGAGCTACTTCAATCAAGGAAACACTGCATGTTGGTGAAGGGCATATTGAAGAAGGATCAGCCGAGTGGTTCTTGTGGGAGAACAACTCCATTTGGCTCACTAACTTCACACACCATCAGGCTTCCAAGCAGCTCTCAAGGAAACTCAGTTTTCACACTCTATGCTTAGTGCCCTTTGTATGGCTAGGACTGAAATGAACCTGGTAGAGCATCCCACACAAACGAATGCTCCACATGCGGGTTTCACATGCCACCAACTCCACATTCACAGGCAACTTCAGCGCCACAGCCGTTTTCAGATAGCCCTCAATGCAAAGGCTCTAGACGCAAATATTGGTGTGAGAGCTAATTCAATCAAGGAAACAATGCATGTTGGTGAAGGGCATATTGAAGAAGAATAAGCCGAGTGGTTCTTGTGGGAGAACAACTCCATTTGGCTCACTAACTTCACACACCATCAGGCTTCCAAGCAGCTCTCAAGGAAACTCAGTTTTCACACTCTATGCTTAGTGCTCTTTGCGTGCCTAGGACTGAAATGAAGCTTGGTCAGCATCCCACACAAACGAATGCTCCACATGCGGGTTTCACATGCCACCAACTCCACATTCACAGGCAACTTCAGCACCACAGCCGTTTTCAGATAGCCCTCAATGCAAAGGCTCTAGACGCAAATATTGGTGTGAGAGCTAATTCAATCAAGGAAACACTGCATGTTTCTGAAGGGCATATTGAAGAAGGATCAGCCGAGTGGTTCTTGTGGGAGAACAACTCCATTTGGCTCACTAACGTCACACACCATCAGGCTTCCAAGCAGCTCTCAAGGAAACTCAGTTTTCACACTCTATGCTTAGTGCCCTTTGAGTGCCTAGGACTGAAATGAAGTTTGGTCAGCATCCCACACAAACGAATGCTCCACATGCGGGTTTCACATGCCAGCAACTCCACATTCACAGGCAACTTCAGCGCCACAGCCGTTTTCAGATAGCCCTCAATGCAAAGGCTCTAGACGCAAATATTGGTGTGAGAGCTAATTCAATCAAGGAAACACTGCATGTTGGTGAAGGGCATATTGAAGAAGGATCAGCCAAGTGGTTCTTGTGGGAGAACAACTCCATTTGGCTCACTAACTTCACACACCATCAGGCTTCCAAGCAGCTCTCAAGGAAACTCAGTTTTCACACTCTATGTTTAGTGTCCTTTGAATGCATTATCTAAGAATGAACCTGGTAGAGCATCCCACACAAACGAATGCTCCACATGCGTGTTACACATGCCACCAACTCCACATTCACAGTCAACTTCAGCGCCACAGCCGTTTTCAGATAGCCCTCAATGCAAAGGCTCTAGACGCAAATATTGGTGTGAGAGCTAATTCAATCAAGGAAACACTGCATGTTGGTGAAGGGCATATTGAAGAAGGATCAGCCGAGTGGTTCTTGTGGGAGAACAACTCCATTTGGCTCACTAACTTCACACACCATCAGGCTTCCAAGCAGCTCTCAAGGAAACTCAGTTTTCACACTCTATGCTTAGTGCCCTTTGAGTGCATTATCTAGGAATGAACCTGGTAGAGCATTCCACACAAACGAATGCTTCAAATGCGGGTTTCACATGCCACCAACTCCACATTCACAGGCAACTTCAGCGCCACAGCCGTTTTCAGATAGCCCTCAATGCAAAGGCTCTAGACGCAAATATTGGTGTGAGAGCTAATTCAATCAAGGAAACACTGCATGTTGGTGAAGGGCATATTGAAGAAGGATCAGCCGAGCGGTTCTTGTGGGAGAACAACTCCATTTGGCTCACTAACTTCACACACCATCAGGCTTCCAAGCAGCTCTCAAGGAAACTCAGTTTTCACACTCTATGCTTAGTGCCCTTTGCGTGCATTATCTAGGAATGAACATGGTAGAGCATCCCACACTTACGAATGCTCCACTTGCGGGTTTCACATGCCACCAACTCCACATTCACAGGCAACTTCAGCGCCACAGCCATTTTCAGATAGCCCTCAATGCAAAGGCTCTAGACGCAAATATGGTGTGAGAGCTAATTCAATCAAGGAAACAATGCATGTTGGTGAAGGGCATATTGAAGAAGGATCAGCCGAGTGGTTCTTGTGGGAGAACAACTCCATTTGGCTCACTAACTTCACACACCATCAGGCTTCCAAGCAGCTCTCAAGGAAACTCAGTTTTCACACTCTATGCTTAGTGCTCTTTGTGTGCCTAGTACTGAAATGAACCTGGTAGAGCATCCCACACAAACGAATGTTCCACATGCGGGTTTCACATGCCACCAACTCCACATTCACAGGCAACTTCAGCGCCACAGCCGTTTTCAGATAGCCCTCAATGCAAAGGCTCTAGACGCAAATATTGGTGTGAGAGCTAATTCAATCAAGGAAACACTGCATGTTGGTGAAGGGCATATTGAAGAAGAATAAGCCGAGTGGTTCTTGTGGGAGAACGACTCCATTTGGCTCACTAACTTCACACACCATCAGGCTTCCAAGCAGCTCTCAAGGAAACTCAGTTTTCACACTCTATGCTTAGTGCTCTTTGTGTGCCTAGGACTGAAATGAAGCTTGGTCAGCATCCAACACAAACGAATGCTCCACATGCGGGTTTCACATACCACCAACTCCACATTCACAGGCAACTTCAGCGCCACAGCCGTTTTCAGATAGCCCTCAATGCAAAGGCTCTAGACGCAAATATTGGTGTGAGAGCTAATTCAATCAAGGAAACACTGCATGTTGGTGAAGGGCATATTGAAGAAGGATCAGCCGAGTGGTTCTTGTTGGAGAACAACTCCATTTGGCTCACTAACTTCACACACCATCATGCTTCCAAGCAGCTCTCAAGGAAACTCAGTTTTCACACTCTATGCTTAGTGCCCTTTGAGTGCATTATCTAGGAATGAACATGGTAGAGCATCCCACACTTACGAATGCTCCTCTTGCGGGTTTCACATGCCACCAACTCCACATTCACAGGCAACTTCAGCGCCACAGCCATTTTCAGATAGCCCTCAATGCAAAGGCTCTAGACGCAAATATTGGTGTGAGAGCTAATTCAATCAAGGAAACAATGCATGTTGGTGAAGGGCATATTGAAGAAGGATCAGCAGAGTGGTTCTTGTGGGAGAACAACTCCATTTGGCTCACTAACTTCACACACCATCAGGCTTCCAAGCAGCTCTCAAGGAAACTCAGTTTTCACACTCTATGCTTAGTGCCCTTTGTATGGCTAGGACTGAAATGAACCTGGTAGAGCATCCCACACAAACGAATGCTCCACATGCGGGTTTCACATGCCACCAACTCCACATTCACAGGCAACTTCAGCGCCACAGCCGTTTTCAGATAGCCCTCAATGCAAAGGCTCTAGACGCAAATATTGGTGTGAGAGCTAATTCAATCAAGGAAACACTGCATGTTGGTGAAGGGCATATTGAAGAAGGATCAGCCGAGTGGTTCTTGTGGGAGAACAACTCCATTTGGCTCACTAACTTCACACACCATCAGGCTTCCAAGCAGCTCTCAAGGAAACTCAGTTTTCACACTCTATGCTTAGTGCCCTTTGAGTGCCTAGGACTGAAATGAAGTTTGGTCAGCATCCCACACAAACGAATGCTCCACATGCGGGTTTCACATGCCACCAACTCCACATTCACAGGCAACTTCAGCGCCACAGCCGTTTTCAGATAGCCCTCAATGCAAAGGCTCTAGACGCAAATATTGGTGTGAGAGCTAATTCAATCAAGGAAACACTGCATGTTGGTGAAGGGCATATTGAAGAAGGATCAGCCGAGTGGTTCTTGTGGGAGAACAACTCCATTTGGCTCACTAACTTCACACACCATCATGCTTCCAAGCAGCTCTCAAGGAAACTCAGTTTTCACACTCTATGCTTAGTGCCCTTTGAGTGCATTATCTAGGAATGAACATGGTAGAGCATCCCACACTTACGAATGCTCCTCTTGCGGGTTTCACATGCCACCAACTCCACATTCACAGGCAACTTCAGCGCCACAGCCATTTTCAGATAGCCCTCAATGCAAAGGCTCTAGACGCAAATATTGGTGTGAGAGCTAATTCAATCAAGGAAACACTGCATGTTGGTGAAGGGCATATTGAAGAAGGATCAGCCGAGTGGTTCTTGTGGGAGAACAACTCCATTTGGCTCACTAACTTCACACACCATCAGGCTTCCAAGCAGCTCTCAAGGAAACTCAGTTTTCACACTCTATGCTTAGTGCCCTTTGTATGGCTAGGACTGAAATGAACCTGGTAGAGCATCCCACACAAACGAATGCTCCACATGCGGGTTTCACATGCCACCAACTCCACATTCACAGGCAACTTCAGCGCCACAGCCGTTTTCAGATAGCCCTCAATGCAAAGGCTCTAGACGCAAATATTGGTGTGAGAGCTAATTCAATCAAGGAAACACTGCATGTTGGTGAAGGGCATATTGAAGAAGGATCAGCCGAGTGGTTCTTGTGGGAGAACAACTCCATTTGGCTCACTAACTTCACACACCATCAGGCTTCCAAGCAGCTCTCAAGGAAACTCAGTTTTCACACTCTATGCTTAGTGCCCTTTGAGTGCCTAGGACTGAAATGAAGTTTGGTCAGCATCCCACACAAACGAATGCTCCACATGCGGGTTTCACATGCCACCAACTCCACATTCACAGGCAACTTCAGCGCCACAGCCGTTTTCAGATAGCCCTCAATGCAAAGGCTCTAGACGCAAATATTGGTGTGAGAGCTAATTCAATCAAGGAAACACTGCATGTTGGTGAAGGGCATATTGAAGAAGGATCAGCCGAGTGGTTCTTGTGGGAGAACAACTCCATTTGGCTCACTAACTTCACACACCATCAGGCTTCCAAGCAGCTCTCAAGGAAACTCAGTTTTCACATTCTATGCTTAGTGCCCTTTGAGTGCATTATCTAGGAATGAACCTGGTAGAGCATCCCACACAAATGAATGCTCCACATGCGGGTTTCACATGCCACCAACTCCACATTCACAGGCAACTTCAGCGCCACAGCCGTTTTCAGATAGCCCTCAAAGCAAAGGCTCTAGACGCAAATATTGGTGTGAGAGCTAATTCAATCAAGGAAACACTGCATGTTGGTGAAGGGCATATTGAAGAAGAATCAGCCGAGTGGTTCTTGTGGGAGAACAACTCCATTTGGCTCACTAACTTCACACACCATCAGGCTTCCAAGCAGCTCTCAAGGAAACTCAGTTTTCACACTCTATGCTTAGTGCTCTTTGTGTGCCTAGGACTGAAATGAACTTGGTCAGCATCCCACACAAACGAATGCTCCACATGCGGGTTTCACATGCCACCAACTCCACATTCACAGGCAACTTCAGCGCCACAGCCGTTTTCAGATAGCCCTCAATGCAAAGGCTCTAGACGCAAATATTGGTGTGAGAGCTAATTCAATCAAGGAAACACTGCATGTTGGTGAAGGGCATATTGAAGAAGGATCAGCCAAGTGGTTCTTGTGGGAGAACAACTCCATTTGGCTCACTAACTTCACACACCATCAGGCTTCCAAGCAGCTCTCAAGGAAACTCAGTTTTCACACTCTATGCTTAGTGCCGTTTGAGTGCATTATCTAGGAATGAACCTGGTAGAGCATCCCACACAAACGAATGCTCCACATGCGGGTTTCACATGCCACCAACTCCACATTCACAGGCAACTTCAGCGCCACAGCCGTTTTCAGATAGCCCTCAATGCAAAGGCTCTAGACGCAAATATTGGTGTGAGAGCTAATTCAATCAAGGAAACACTGCATGTTGGTGAAGGGCATATTGAAGAAGGATCAGCCGAGTGGTTCTTGTTGAACAACTCCATTTGGCTCACTAACTTCACACACCATCATGCTTCCAAGCAGCTCTCAAGGAAACTCAGTTTTCACACTCTATGCTTAGTGCCCTTTGAGTGCATTATCTAGGAATGAACATGGTAGAGCATCCCACACTTACGAATGCTCCACTTGCGGGTTTCACATGCCACCAACTCCACATTCACAGGCAACTTCAGCGCCACAGCCGTTTTCAGATAGCCCTCAATGCAAAGGCTCTAGACGCAAATATTGGTGTGAGAGCTAATTCAATCAAGGAAACAATGCATGTTGGTGAAGGGCATATTGAAGAAGGATCAGCAGAGTGGTTCTTGTGGGAGAACAACTCCATTTGGCTTACTAACTTCACACACCATCAGGCTTCCAAGCAGCTCTCAAGGAAACTCAGTTTTCACACTCTATGCTTAGTGCCCTTTGTATGGCTAGGACTGAAATGAACCTGGTAGAGCATCCCACACAAACGAATGCTCCACATGCGGGTTTCACATGCCACCAACTCCACATTCACAGGCAACTTCAGCGCCACAGCCGTTTTCAGATAGCCCTCAATGCAAAGGCTCTAGACGCAAATATTGGTGTGAGAGCTAATTCAATCAAGGAAACACTGCATGTTGGTGAAGGGCATATTGAAGAAGGATCAGACGAGTGGTTCTTGTGGGAGAACAACTCCATTTGGCTCACTAACTTCACACACCATCAGGCTTCCAAGCAGCTCTCAAGGAAACTCAGTTTTCACACTCTATGCTTAGTGCTCTTTGTGTGCCTAGTACTGAAATGAAGCTTGGTCAGCATCCCACACAAACGAATGCTCCACATGCGGGTTTCACATGCCACCAACTCCACATTCACAGTCAACTTCAGCGCCACAGCCGTTTTCAGATAGCCCTCAATGCAAAGGCTCTAGACGCAAATATTGGTGTGAGAGCTAATTCAATCAAGGAAACACTGCATGTTGGTGAAGGGCATATTGAAGAAGGATCAGCCGAGTGGTTCTTGTGGGAGAACAACTCCATTTGGCTCACTAACTTCACACACCATCAGGCTTCCAAGCAGCTCTCAAGGAAACTCAGTTTTCACACTCTATGCTTAGTGCTCTTTGTGTGCCTAGGACTGAAATGAAGCTTGGTCAGCATCCAACACAAACGAATGCTCCACATGCGGGTTTCACATGCCACCAACTCCACATTCACAGGCAACTTCAGCGCCACAGCCGTTTTCAGATAGCCCTCAATGCAAAGGCTCTAGACGCAAATATTGGTGTGAGAGCTAATTCAATCAAGGAAACACTGCATGTTGGTGAAGGGCATATTGAAGAAGGATCAGCCGAGCGGTTCTTGTGGGAGAACAACTCCATTTGGCTCACTAACTTCACACACCATCAGGCTTCCAAGCATCTCTCAAGGAAACTCAGTTTTCACACTCTATGCTTAGTGCCCTTTGCGTGCATTATCTAGGAATGAACATGGTAGAGCATCCCACACTTACGAATGCTCCACTTGCGGGTTTCACATGCCACCAACTCCACATTCACAGGCAACTTCAGCGCCACAGCCATTTTCAGATAGCCCTCAATGCAAAGGCTCTAGACGCAAATATGGTGTGAGAGCTAATTCAATCAAGGAAACAATGCATGTTGGTGAAGGGCATATTGAAGAAGGATCAGCCGAGTGGTTCTTGTGGGAGAACAACTCCATTTGGCTCACTAACTTCACACACCATCAGGCTTCCAAGCAGCTCTCAAGGAAACTCAGTTTTCACACTCTATGCTTAGTGCCCTTTGTATGGCTAGGACTGAAATGAACCTGGTAGAGCATCCCACACAAACGAATGCTCCACATGCGGGTTTCACATGCCACCAACTCCACATTCACAGGCAACTTCAGCGCCACAGCCGTTTTCAGATAGCCCTCAATGCAAAGTCTCTAGACGCAAATATTGGTGTGAGAGCTAATTCAATCAAGGAAACACTGCCTGTTGGTGAAGGGCATATTGAAGAAGGATCAGCCGAGTGGTTCTTGTGGGAGAACAACTCCATTTGGCTCACTAACTTCACACACCATCAGGCTTCCAAGCAGCTCTCAAGGAAACTCAGTTTTCACACTCTATGCTTAGTGCCCTTTGAGTGCCTAGGACTGAAATGAAGTTTGGTCAGCATCCCACACAAACGAATGCTCCACATGCGGGTTTCACATGCCACCAACTCCACATTCACAGGCAACTTCAGCGCCACAGCCGTTTTCAGATAGCCCTCAATGCAAAGGCTCTAGACGCAAATATTGGTGTGAGAGCTAATTCAATCAAGGAAACAATGCATGTTGGTGAAGGGCATATTGAAGAAGGATCAGCAGAGTGGTTCTTGTGGGAGAACAACTCCATTTGGCTCACTAACTTCACACACCATCAGGCTTCCAAGCAGCTCTCAAGGAAACTCAGTTTTCACACTCTATGCTTAGTGCCCTTTGAGTGCCTAGGACTGAAATGAAGTTTGGTCAGCATCCCACACAAACGAATGCTCCACATGCGGGTTTCACATGCCACCAACTCCACATTCACAGGCAACTTCAGCGCCACAGCCGTTTTCAGATAGCCCTCAATGCAAAGGCTCTAGACGCAAATATTGGTGTGAGAGCTAATTCAATCAAGGAAACACTGCATGTTGGTGAAGGGCATATTGAAGAAGGATCAGCCGAGTGGTTCTTGTGGGAGAACAACTCCATTTGGCTCACTAACTTCACACACCATCAGGCTTCCAAGCAGCTCTCAAGGAAACTCAGTTTTCACATTCTATGCTTAGTGCCCTTTGAGTGCATTATCTAGGAATGAACCTGGTAGAGCATCCCACACAAATGAATGCTCCACATGCGGGTTTCACATGCCACCAACTCCACATTCACAGGCAACTTCAGCGCCACAGCCGTTTTCAGATAGCCCTCAAAGCAAAGGCTCTAACGCAAATATTGGTGTGAGAGCTAATTCAATCAAGGAAACACTGCATGTTGGTGAAGGGCATATTGAAGAAGAATCAGCCGAGTGGTTCTTGTGGGAGAACAACTCCATTTGGCTCACTAACTTCACACACCATCAGGCTTCCAAGCAGCTCTCAAGGAAACTCAGTTTTCACACTCTATGCTTAGTGCTCTTTGTGTGCCTAGGACTGAAATGAACTTGGTCAGCATCCCACACAAACGAATGCTCCACATGCGGGTTTCACATGCCACCAACTCCACATTCACAGGCAACTTCAGCGCCACAGCCGTTTTCAGATAGCCCTCAATGCAAAGGCTCTAGACGCAAATATTGGTGTGAGAGCTAATTCAATCAAGGAAACACTGCATGTTGGTGAAGGGCATATTGAAGAAGGATCAGCCGAGTGGTTCTTGTGGGAGAACAACTCCATTTGGCTCACTAACTTCACACACCATCAGGCTTCCAAGCAGCTCTCAAGGAAAACTCAGTTTTCACACTCTATGCTTAGTGCCGTTTGAGTGCCTAGGACTGAAATGAAGTTTGGTCAGCATCCCACACAAACGAATGCTCCACATGCGGGTTTCACATGCCACCAACTCCACATTCACAGGCAACTTCAGCGCCACAGCCGTTTTCAGATAGCCCTCAATGCAAAGGCTCTAGACGCAAATATTGGTGTGAGAGCTAATTCAATCAAGGAAACACTGCATGTTGGTGAAGGGCATATTGAAGAAGGATCAGCCAAGTGGTTCTTGTGGGAGAACAACTCCTTTTGGCTCACTAACTTCACACACCATCAGGCTTCCAAGCAGCTCTCAAGGAAACTCAGTTTTCACACTCTATGCTTAGTGCCCTTTGTATGGCTAGGACTGAAATGAACGTGGTAGAGCATCCCACACAAACGAATGCTCCACATGCGGGTTTCACATGCCACCAACTCCACATTCACAGGCAACTTCAGCGCCACAGCCGTTTTCAGATAGCCCTCAATGCAAAGGCTCTAGACGCAAATATTGGTGTGAGAGCTAATTCAATCAAGGAAACACTGCATGTTGGTGAAGGGCATATTGAAGAAGGATCAGCCGAGTGGTTCTTGTGGGAGAACAACTCCATTTGGCTCACTAACTTCACACACCATCAGGCTTCCAAGCAGCTCTCAAGGAAACTCAGTTTTCACACTCTATGCTTAGTGCCCTTTGAATGCATTATCAAAAAATGAACCTGGTAGAGCATCCCACACAAACGAATGCTCCACATGCGGGTTTCACATGCCACCAACTCCACATTCACAGTCAACTTCAGCACCACAGCCGTTTTCAGATAGCCCTCAATGCAAAGGCTCTAGACGCAAATATTGGTGTGAGAGCTAATTCAATCAGGGAAACACTGCATGTTGGTGAAGGGCATATTGAAGAAGGATCAGCCGAGTGGTTCTTGTGGGAGAACAACTCCATTTGGCTCACTAACTTCACACACCATCAGGCTTCCAAGCAGCTCTCAAGGAAACTCAGTTTTCACATTCTATGCTTAGTGCCCTTTGAGTGCATTATCTAGGAATGAACCTGGTAGAGCATCCCACACAAACGAATGCTCCACATGCGGGTTTCACATGCCACCAACTCCACATTCACAGGCAACTTCAGCGCCACAGCCGTTTTCAGATAGCCCTCAAAGCAAAGGCTCTAGACGCAAATATTGGTGTGAGAGCTAATTCAATCAAGGAAACACTGCATGTTGGTGAAGGGCATATTGAAGAAGAATCAGCCGAGTGGTTCTTGTGGGAGAACAACTCCATTTGGCTCACTAACTTCACACACCATCAGGCTTCCAAGCAGCTCTCAAGGAAACTCAGTTTTCACACTCTATGCTTAGTGCTCTTTGTGTGCCTAGGACTGAAATGAACTTGGTCAGCATCCCACACAAACGAATGCTCCACATGCGGGTTTCACATGCCACCAACTCCACATTCACAGGCAACTTCAGCGCCACAGCCGTTTTCAGATAGCCCTCAATGCAAAGGCTCTAGACGCAAATATTGGTGTGAGAGCTAATTCAATCAAGGAAACACTGCATGTTGGTGAAGGGCATATTGAAGAAGGATCAGCCGAGTGGTTCTTGTGGGAGAACAACTCCATTTGGCTCACTAACTTCACACACCATCAGGCTTCCAAGCATCTCTCAAGGAAACTCAGTTTTCACACTCTATGCTTAGTGCCGTTTAAGTGCCTAGGACTGAAATGAAGTTTGGTCAGCATCCCACACAAACGAATGCTCCACATGCGGGTTTCACATGCCACCAACTCCACATTCACAGGCAACTTCAGCGCCACAGCCGTTTTCAGATAGCCCTCAATGCAAAGGCTCTAGACGCAAATATTGGTGTGAGAGCTAATTCAATCAAGGAAACACTGCATGTTGGTGAAGGGCATATTGAAGAAGGATCAGCCAATTGGTTCTTGTGGGAGAACAACTCCATTTGGCTCACTAACTTCACACACCATCAGGCTTCCAAGCAGCTCTCAAGGAAACTCAGTTTTCACACTCTATGCTTAGTGCCCTTTGAATGCATTATCAAGGAATGAACCTGGTAGAGCTTCCCACACAAACGAATGCTCCACATGCGGGTTTCACATGCCACCAACTCCACATTCACAGGCAACTTCAGCACCACAACCGTTTTCAGATAGCCCTCAAAGCAAAGGCTCTAGACGCAAATATTGGTGTGAGAGCTAATTCAATCAAGGAAACACTGCATGTTGGTGAACGCATATTGAAGAAGGATCAGCCGAATGGTTCTTGTGGGAGAACAACTCCATTTGGCTCACTAACTTCACACACCATCAGGCTTCCAAGCAGCTCTCAAGGAAACTCAGTTTTCACATTCTATGCTTAGTGCCCTTTGAGTGCATTATCTAGGAATGAACCTGGTAGAGCATCCCACACAAACGAATGCTCCACATGCGGGTTTCACATGCCACCAACTCCACATTCACAGGCAACTTCAGCGCCACAGCCGTTTTCAGATAGCCCTCAAAGCAAAGGCTCTAGACGCAAATATTGGTGTGAGAGCTAATTCAATCAAGGAAACACTGCATGTTGGTGAAGGGCATATTGAAGAAGAATCAGCCGAGTGGTTCTTGTGGGAGAACAACTCCATTTGGCTCACTAACTTCACACACCATCAGGCTTCCAAGCAGCTCTCAAGGAAACTCAGTTTTCACACTCTATGCTTAGTGCTCTTTGTGTGCCTAGGACTGAAATGAACTTGGTCAGCATCCCACACAAACGAATGCTCCACATGCGGGTTTCACATGCCACCAACTCCACATTCACAGGCAACTTCAGCGCCACAGCCGTTTTCAGATAGCCCTCAATGCAAAGGCTCTAGACGCAAATATTGGTGTGAGAGCTAATTCAATCAAGGAAACACTGCATGTTGGTGAAGGGCATATTGAAGAAGGATCAGCCGAGTGGTTCTTGTGGGAGAACAACTCCATTTGGCTCACTAACTTCACACACCATCAGGCTTCCAAGCATCTCTCAAGGAAACTCAGTTTTCACACTCTATGCTTAGTGCCGTTTGAGTGCCTAGGACTGAAATGAAGTTTGGTCAGCATCCCACACAAACGAATGCTCCACATGCGGGTTTCACATGCCACCAACTCCACATTCACAGGCAACTTCAGCGCCACAGCCGTTTTCAGATAGCCCTCAATGCAAAGGCTCTAGACGCAAATATTGGTGTGAGAGCTAATTCAATCAAGGAAACACTGCATGTTGGTGAAGGGCATATTGAAGAAGGATCAGCCAATTGGTTCTTGTGGGAGAACAACTCCATTTGGCTCACTAACTTCACACACCATCAGGCTTCCAAGCAGCTCTCAAGGAAACTCAGTTTTCACACTCTATGCTTAGTGCCCTTTGAATGCATTATCAAGGAATGAACCTGGTAGAGCATCCCACACAAACGAATGCTCCACATGCGGGTTTCACATGCCACCAACTCCACATTCACAGGCAACTTCAGCACCACAACCGTTTTCAGATAGCCCTCAAAGCAAAGGCTCTAGACGCAAATATTGGTGTGAGAGCTAATTCAATCAAGGAAACACTGCATGTTGGTGAACGCATATTGAAGAAGGATCAGCCGAATGGTTCTTGTGGGAGAACAACTCCATTTGGCTCACTAAATTCACACACCATCAGGCTTCCAAGCAGCTCTCAAGGAAACTCAGTTTTCACATTCTATGCTTAGTGCCCTTTGAGTGCATTATCTAGGAATGAACCTGGTAGAGCATCCCACACAAACGAATGCTCCACATGCGGGTTTCACATGCCACCAACTCCACATTCACAGGCAACTTCAGCGCCACAGCCGTTTTCAGATAGCCCTCAATGCAAAGGCTCTAGACGCAAATATTGGTGTGAGAGCTAATTCAATCAAGGAAACACTGCATGTTGGTGAAGGGCATATTGAAGAAGAATCAGCCGAGTGGTTCTTGTGGGAGAACAACTCCATTTGGCTCACTAACTTCACACACCATCAGGCTTCCAAGCAGCTCTCAAGGAAACTCAGTTTTCACACTCTATGCTTAGTGCTCTTTGTGTGCCTAGGACTGAAATGAAGCTTGGTCAGCATCCCACACAAACGAATGCTCCACATGCGGGTTTCACATGCCACCAACTCCTCATTCACAGGCAACTTCAGCGCCACAGCCGTTTTCAGATAGCCCTCAATGCAAAGGCTCTAGACGCAAATATTGGTGTGAGAGCTAATTCAATCAAGGAAACACTGCATGTTGGTGAAGGGCATATTGAAGAAGGATCAGCCAAGTGGTTCTTGTGGGAGAACAACTCCATTTGGCTCACTAACTTCACACACCATCAGGCTTCCAAGCAGCTCTCAAGGAAACTCAGTTTTCACACTCTATGCTTAGTGCCCTTTGAGTGCATTATCTAGGAATGAACCTGGTAGAGCATCCCACACAAACGAATGCTCCACATGCGGGTTTCACATGCCACCAACTCCACATTCACAGGCAACTTCAGCGCCACAGCCGTTTTCAGATAGCCCTCAATGCAAAGGCTCTAGACGCAAATATTGGTGTGAGAGCTAATTCAATCAAGGAAACACTGCATGTTGGTGAAGGGCATATCGAAGAAGAATCAGCCGAGTGGTTCTTGTGGGAGAACAACTCCATTTGGCTCACTAACTTCACACACCATCAGGCTTCCAAGCAGCTCTCAAGGAAATTCAGTTTTCACACTCTATGCTTAGTGCTCTTTGTGTGCCTAGGACTGAAATGAAGCTTGGTCAGCATCCCACACAAACGAATGCTCCACATGCGGGTTTCACATGCCACCAACTCCACATTCACAGGCAACTTCAGCGCCACTGCCGTTTTCAGATAGCCCTCAATGCAAAGGCTCTAGACGCAAATATTGGTGTGAGAGCTAATTCAATCAAGGAAACACTGCATGTTGGTGAAGGGCATATTGAAGAAGGATCATCCGAGTGGTTCTTGTGGGAGAACAACTCCATTTGGCTCACTAACTTCACACACCATCAGGCTTCCAAGCAGCTCTCAAGGAAACTCAGTTTTCACACTCTATGCTTAGTGCCCTTTGTATGGCTAGGACTGAAATGAACCTGGTAGAGCATCCCACACAAACGAATGCTCCACATGCGGGTTTCACATGCCACCAACTCCACATTCACAGGCAACTTCAGCGCCACTGCCGTTTTCAGATAGCCCTCAATGCAAAGGCTCTAGACGCAAATATTGGTGTGAGAGCTAATTCAATCAAGGAAACACTGCATGTTGGTGAAGGGCATATTGAAGAAGGATCAGCCGAGTGGTTCTTGTGGGAGAACAACTCCATTTGGCTCACTAACTTCATACACCATCAGGCTTCCAAGCAGCTCTCAAGGAAACTCAGTTTTCACACTCTATGCTTAGTGCCCTTTGAGTGCCTAGGACTGAAATGAAGCTTGGAGAGCATCCCACATAAACGAATGCTCCACATGCGGGTTTCACATGCCACCAGCTCCACATTTACAAGCAACTTCAGCGCCACAGCCGTTTTCAGATAGCCCTCAATGCAAAGGCTCTAGACGCAAATATTGGTGTGAGAGCTAATTCAATCAAGGAAACACTGCCTGTTGGTGAAGGGCATATTGAAGAAGAATCAGCCGAGTGGTTCTTGTGGGAGAACAACTCCATTTGGCTCACTAACTTCACACACCATCAGGCTTCCAAGCAGCTCTCAAGGAAACTCAGTTTTCACACTCTATGCTTAGTGCCCTTTGAGTGCATTATCTAGGAATGAACCTGGTAGAGCATCCCACACAAACGAATGCTCCACATGCGGGTTTCACATGCCACCAACTCCACATTCACAGGCAACTTCAGCGCCACAGCCGTTTTCAGATAGCCCTCAATGCAAAGGCTCTAGACGCAAATATTGGTGTGAGAGCTAATTCAATCAAGGAAACACTGCATGTTGGTGAAGGGCATATTGAAGAAGGATCAGCTGAGTGGTTCTTGTGGGAGAACAACTCCATTTGGCTCACTAACTTCACACACCATCAGGCTTCCAAGCAGCTCTCAAGGAAACTCAGTTTTCACACTCTATGCTTAGTGCCCTTTGTATGGCTAGGACTGAAATGAACCTGGTAGAGCAACCCACACAAACGAATGCTCCACATGCGGGTTTCACATGCCACCAACTCCACATTCACAGGCAACTTCAGCGCCACAGCCGTTTTCAGATAGCCCTCAATGCAAAGGCTCTAGACGCAAATATTGGTGTGAGAGCTAATTCAATCAAGAAAACACTGCATGTTGGTGAAGGGCATAATGAAGAAGAATCATCCGAGTGGTTCTTGTGGGAGAACAACTCCATTTGGCTCACTAACTTCACACACCATCAGGCTTCCAAGCAGCTCTCAAGGAAACTCAGTTTTCACACTCTATGCTTAGTGCCCTTTGAGTGCCTAGGACTGAAATGAAGCTAGGAGAGCATCCCACATAAACGAATGCTCCACATGCGGGTTTCACATGCCACCAGCTCCACATTCACAGGCAACTTCAGCGCCACAGCCGTTTTCAGATAGCCCTCAATGCAAAGGCTCTAGACGCAAATATTGGTGTGAGAGCTAATTCAATCAAGGAAACACTGCATGTTGGTGAAGGGCATATTGAAGAAGGATCAGCCGAGTGGTTCTTGTGGGAGAACAACTCCATTTGGCTCACTAACTTCACACACCATCAGGCTTCCAAGCAGCTCTCAAGGAAACTCAGTTTTCACACTCTATGCTTAGTGCTCTTTGAGTGCCTAGGACTGAAATGAAGCTTGGTCAGCATCCCACACAAACGAATGCTCCACATGCGGGTTTCACATGCCACCAACTCCACATTCACAGGCAACTTCAGCGCCACAGCCGTTTTCAGATAGCCCTCAATGCAAAGGCTCTAGACGCAAATATTGGTGTGAGAGCTAATTCAATCAAGGAAACACTGCATGTTGGTGAAGGGCATATTGAAGAAGGATCAGCCGAGTGGTTCTTGTGGGAGAACAACTCCATTTGGCTCACTAACTTCACACACCATCAGGCTTCCAAGCAGCTCTCAAGGAAACTCAGTTTTCACACTCTATGCTTAGTGCCCTTTGAGTGCCTAGGACTGAAATGAAGTTTGGTCAGCATCCCACACAAACGAATGCTCCACATGCGGGTTTCACATGCCACCAACTCCACATTCACAGGCAACTTCAGCGCCACAGCCGTTTTCAGATAGCCCTCAAAGCAAAGGCTCTAGACGCAAATATTGGTGTGAGAGCTAATTCAATCAAGGAAACACTGCATGTTGGTGAAGAGCATATTGAAGAAGAATCAGCCGAGTGGTTCTTGTGGGAGAACAACTCCATTTGGCTCACTAACTTCACACACCATCAGGCTTCCAAGCAGCTCTCAAGGAAACTCAGTTTTCACACTCTATGTTTAGTGCCCTTTCTTTGGCTAGGACTGAAATGAACCTGGTAGAGCATCCCACACAAACGAATGCTCCACATGCGGGTTTCACATGCCACCAACTCCACATTCACAGGCAACTTCAGCGCCACAGCCGTTTTCAGATAGCCCTCAATGCAAAGGCTCTAGACGCAAATATTGGTGTGAGAGCTAATTCAATCAAGGAAACACTGCATGTTGGTGAAGGGCATATTGAAGAAGGATCAGCCGAGTGGTTCTTGTGGGAGAACAACTCCATTTGGCTCACTAACTTCACACACCATCAGGCTTCCAAGCAGCTCTCAAGGAAACTCAGTTTTCACACTCTATGCTTAGTGCCCTTTGAGTGCCTAGGACTGAAATGAAGCTTGGAGAGCATCCCACATAAACGAATGCTCCACATGCGGGTTTCACATGCCACCAACTCCACATTCACAGGCAACTTCAGCGCCACAGCCGTTTTCAGATAGCCCTCAATGCAAAGGCTCAAGACGCAAATATTGGTGTGAGAGCTAATTCAATCAAGGAAACACTGCATGTTGGTGAAGGGCATATTGAAGAAGGATCAGCCGAGTGGTTCTTGTGGGAGAACAACTCCATTTGGCTAACTTCACACACCATCAGGCTTCCAAGCAGCTCTCAAGGAAACTCAGTTTTCACACTCTATGCTTAGTGCCCTTTGAGTGCCTAGGACTGAAATGAAGCTTGGTCAGCATCCCACACAAACGAATGCTCCACATGCGGGTTTCACATGCCACCAACTCCACATTCACAGGCAACTTCAGCGCCACAGCCGTTTTCAGATAGCCCTCAATGCAAAGGCTCTAGACGCAAATATTGGTGTGAGAGCTAATTCAATCAAGGAAACACTGCATGTTGGTGAAGGGCATATTGAAGAAGGATCAGCCGAGTGGTTCTTGTGGGAGAACAACTCCATTTGGCTCACTAACTTCACACACCATCAGGCTTCCAAGCAGCTCTCAAGGAAACTCAGTTTTCACACTCTATGCTTAGTGCCCTTTGTATGGCTAGGACTGAAATGAACCTGGTAGAGCAACCCACACAAACGAATGCTCCACATGCGGGTTTCACATGCCACCAACTCCACATTCACAGGCAACTTCAGCGCCACAGCCGTTTTCAGATAGCCCTCAATGCAAAGGCTCCAGACGCAAATATTGGTGTGAGAGCTAATTCAATCAAGGAAACACTGCATGTTGGTGAAGGGCATATTGAAGAAGGATCAGCCGAGTGGTTCTTGTGGGATAACAACTCCATTTGGCTCACTAACTTCACACACCATCAGGCTTCCAAGCAGCTCTCAAGGAAACTCAGTTTTCACACTCTATGCTTAGTGCCCTTTGTATGGCTAGGACTGAAATGAACCTGGTAGAGCATCCCACACAAACGAATGCTCCACATGCGGGTTTCACATGCCACCAACTCCACATTCACAGGCAACTTCAGCGCCACAGCCGTTTTCAGATAGCCCTCAATGCAAAGGCTCTAGACGCAAATATTGGTGTGAGAGCTAATTCAATCAAGGAAACACTGCATGTTGGTGAAGGGCATATTGAAGAAGGATCAGACGAGTGGTTCTTGTGGGAGAACAACTCCATTTGGCTCACTAACTTCACACACCATCAGGCTTCCAAGCAGCTCTCAAGGAAACTCAGTTTTCACACTCTATGCTTAGTGCCCTTTGAGTGCCTAGGACTGAAATGAAGTTTGGTCAGCATCCCACACAAACGAATGCTCCACATGCGGGTTTCACATGCCACCAACTCCACATTCACAGGCAACTTCAGCGCCACAGCCGTTTTCAGATAGCCCTCAAAGCAAAGGCTCTAGACGCAAATATTGGTGTGAGAGCTAATTCAATCAAGGAAACACTGCATGTTGGTGAAGAGCATATTGAAGAAGAATCAGCTGAGTGGTTCTTGTGGGAGAACAACTCCATTTGGCTCACTAACTTCACACACCATCAGGCTTCCAAGCAGCTCTCAAGGAAACTCAGTTTTCACACTCTATGTTTAGTGCCCTTTCTTTGGCTAGGACTGAAATGAACCTGGTAGAGCATCCCACACAAACGAATGCTCCACATGCGGGTTTCACATGCCACCAACTCCACATTCACAGGCAACTTCAGCGCCACAGCCGTTTTCAGATAGCCCTCAATGCAAAGGCTCTAGACGCAAATATTGGTGTGAGAGCTAATTCAATCAAGGAAACACTGCATGTTGGTGAAGGGCATATTGAAGAAGGATCAGCCGAGTGGTTCTTGTGGGAGAACAACTCCATTTGGCTCACTAACTTCACACACCATCAGGCTTCCAAGCAGCTCTCAAGGAAACTCAGTTTTCACACTCTATGCTTAGTGCCCTTTGAGTGCCTAGGACTGAAATGAAGCTTGGAGAGCATCCCACATAAACGAATGCTCCACATGCGGGTTTCACATGCCACCAACTCCACATTCACAGGCAACTTCAGCGCCACAGCCGTTTTCAGATAGCCCTCAATGCAAAGGCTCTAGACGCAAATATTGGTGTGAGAGCTAATTCAATCAAGGAAACACTGCATGTTGGTGAAGGGCATATTGAAGAAGGATCAGCCGAGTGGTTCTTGTGGGAGAACAACTCCATTTGGCTAACTTCACACACCATCAGGCTTCCAAGCAGCTCTCAAGGAAACTCAGTTTTCACACTCTATGCTTAGTGCCCTTTGAGTGCCTAGGACTGAAATGAAGCTTGGTCAGCATCCCACACAAACGAATGCTCCACATGCGGGTTTCACATGCCACCAACTCCACATTCACAGGCAACTTCAGCGCCACAGCCGTTTTCAGATAGCCCTCAATGCAAAGGCTCTAGACGCAAATATTGGTGTGAGAGCTAATTCAATCAAGGAAACACTGCATGTTGGTGAAGGGCATATTGAAGAAGGATCAGCCGAGTGGTTCTTGTGGGAGAACAACTCCATTTGGCTCACTAACTTCACACACCATCAGGCTTCCAAGCAGCTCTCAAGGAAACTCAGTTTTCACACTCTATGCTTAGTGCCCTTTGTATGGCTAGGACTGAAATGAACCTGGTAGAGCAACCCACACAAACGAATGCTCCACATGCGGGTTTCACATGCCACCAACTCCACATTCACAGGCAACTTCAGCGCCACAGCCGTTTTCAGATAGCCCTCAATGCAAAGGCTCTAGACGCAAATATTGGTGTGAGAGCTAATTCAATCAAGGAAACACTGCATGTTGGTGAAGGGCATATTGAAGAAGGATCAGCCGAGTGGTTCTTGTGGGAGAACAACTCCATTTGGCTCACTAACTTCACACACCATCAGGCTTCCAAGCAGCTCTCAAGGAAACTCAGTTTTCACACTCTATGCTTAGTGCCCTTTGAGTGCCTAGGACTGAAATGAAGTTTGGTCAGCATCCCACACAAACGAATGCTCCACATGCGGGTTTCACATGCCACCAACTCCACATTCACAGGCAACTTCAGCGCCACAGCCGTTTTCAGATAGCCCTCAAAGCAAAGGCTCTAGACGCAAATATTGGTGTGAGAGCTAATTCAATCAAGGAAACACTGCATGTTGGTGAAGAGCATATTGAAGAAGAATCAGCTGAGTGGTTCTTGTGGGAGAACAACTCCATTTGGCTCACTAACTTCACACACCATCAGGCTTCCAAGCAGCTCTCAAGGAAACTCAGTTTTCACACTCTATGTTTAGTGCCCTTTCTTTGGCTAGGACTGAAAAGAACCTGGTAGAGCATCCCACACAAACGAATGCTCCACATGCGGGTTTCACATGCCACCAACTCCACATTCACAGGCAACTTCAGCGCCACAGCCGTTTTCAGATAGCCCTCAATGCAAAGGCTCTAGACGCAAATATTGGTGTGAGAGCTAATTCAATCAAGGAAACACTGCATGTTGGTGAAGGGCATATTGAAGAAGGATCAGCCGAGTGGTTCTTGTGGGAGAACAACTCCATTTGGCTCACTAACTTCACACACCATCAGGCTTCCAAGCTGCTCTCAAGGAAACTCAGTTTTCACACTCTATGCTTAGTGCCCTTTGAGTGCCTAGGACTGAAATGAAGCTTGGAGAGCATCCCACATAAACGAATGCTCCACATGCGGGTTTCACATGCCACCAACTCCACATTCACAGGCAACTTCAGCGCCACAGCCGTTTTCAGATAGCCCTCAATGCAAAGGCTCTAGACGCAAATATTGGTGTGAGAGCTAATTCAATCAAGGAAACACTGCATGTTGGTGAAGGGCATATTGAAGAAGGATCAGCCGAGTGGTTCTTGTGGGAGAACAACTCCATTTGGCTAACTTCACACACCATCAGGCTTCCAAGCAGCTCTCAAGGAAACTCAGTTTTCACACTCTATGCTTAGTGCCCTTTGAGTGCCTAGGACTGAAATGAACCTGGTAGAGCAACCCACACAAACGAATGCTCCACATGCGGGTTTCACATGCCACCAACTCCACATTGACAGGCAACTTCAGCGCCACAGCCGTTTTCAGATAGCCCTCAATGCAAAGGCTCTAGACGCAAATATTGGTGTGAGAGCTAATTCAATCAAGGAAACACTGCATGTTGGTGAAGGGCATATTGAAGAAGGATCAGCCGAGTGGTTCTTGTGGGAGAACAACTCCATTTGGCTCACTAACTTCACACACCATCAGGCTTCCAAGCAGCTCTCAAGGAAACTCAGTTTTCACACTCTATGCTTAGTGCCCTTTGTATGGCTAGGACTGAAATGAACCTGGTAGAGCAACCCACACAAACGAATGCTCCACATGCGGGTTTCACATGCCACCAACTCCACATTCACAGGCAACTTCAGCGCCACAGCCGTTTTCAGATAGCCCTCAATGCAAAGGCTCTAGACGCAAATATTGGTGTGAGAGCTAATTCAATCAAGGAAACACTGCATGTTGGTGAAGGGCATATTGAAGAAGGATCAGCCAAGTGGTTCTTGTGGGAGAACAACTCCATTTGGCTCACTAACTTCACACACCATCAGGCTTCCAAGCAGCTCTCAAGGAAACTCAGTTTTCACACTCTATGCTTAGTGCCCTTTGAGTGCCTAGGACTGAAATGAACCTGGTAGAGCATCCCACACAAACGAATGCTCCACATGCGGGTTTCACATGCCACCAACTCCACATTCACAGGCAACTTCAGCGCCACTGCCGTTTTCAGATAGCCCTCAATGCAAAGGCTCTAGACGCAAATATTGGTGTGAGAGCTAATTCAATCAAGGAAACACTGCATGTTGGTGAAGGGCATATTGAAGAAGGATCAGCCGAGTGGTTCTTGTGGGAGAACAACTCCATTTGGCTCACTAACTTCACACACCATCAGGCTTCCAAGCAGCTCTCAAGGAAACTCAGTTTTCACACTCTATGCTTAGTGCCCTTTGAGTGCATTATCTAGGAATGAACCTGGTAGAGCATCCCACACAAACGAATGCTCCACATGCGGGTTTCACATGCCACCAACTCCACATTCACAGGCAATTTCAGCGCCACAGCCGTTTTCAGATAGCCCTCAATGCAAAGGCTCCAGACGCAAATATTGGTGTGAGAGCTAATTCAATCAAGGAAACACTGCATGTTGGTGAAGGGCATATTGAAGAAGGATCAGCCGAGTGGTTCTTGTGGGAGAACAACTCCATTTGGCTCACTAACTTCACACACCATCAGGCTTCCAAGCAGCTCTCAAGGAAACTCAGTTTTCACACTCTATGCTTAGTGCTCTTTGTGTGCCTAGGACTGAAATGAACCTGGTAGAGCATCCCACACAAACGAATGCTCCACATGCGGGTTTCACATGCCACCAACTCCACATTCACAGGCAACTTCAGCGCCACAGCCGTTTTCAGATAGCCCTCAATGCAAAGGCTCTAGACGCAAATATTGGTGTGAGAGCTAATTCAATCAAGGAAACACTGCATGTTGGTGAAGGGCATATTGAAGAAGGATCAGCCGAGTGGTTCTTGTGGGAGAACAACTCCATTTGGCTCACTAACTTCACACACCATCAGGCTTCCAAGCAGCTCTCAAGGAAACTCAGTTTTCACACTCTATGCTTAGTGCCCTTTGTATGGCTAGGACTGAAATGAACCTGGTAGAGCAACCCACACAAACGAATGCTCCACATGCGGGTTTCACATGCCACCAACTCCACATTGACAGGCAACTTCAGCGCCACAGCCGTTTTCAGATAGCCCTCAATGCAAAGGCTCTAGACGCAAATATTGGTGTGAGAGCTAATTCAATCAAGGAAACACTGCATGTTGGTGAAGGGCATATTGAAGAAGGATCAGCCAAGTGGTTCTTGTGGGATAACAACTCCATTTGGCTCACTAACTTCACACACCATCATGCTTCCAAGCATCTCTCAAGGAAACTCAGTTTTCACACTCTATGCTTAGTGCCCTTTGTATGGCTAGGACTGAAATGAACCTGGTAGAGCATCCCACACAAACGAATGCTCCACATGCGGGTTTCACATGCCACCAACTCCACATTCACAGGCAACTTCAGCGCCACAGCCGTTTTCAGATAGCCCTCAATGCAAAGGCTCTAGACGCAAATATTGGTGTGAGAGCTAATTCAATCAAGGAAACACTGCATGTTGGTGAAGGGCATATTGAAGAAGGATCAGACGAGTGGTTCTTGTGGGAGAACAACTCCATTTGGCTCACTAACTTCACACACCATCAGGCTTCCAAGCAGCTCTCAAGGAAACTCAGTTTTCACACTCTATGCTTAGTGCCCTTTGAGTGCCTAGGACTGAAATGAAGTTTGGTCAGCATCCCACACAAACGAATGCTCCACATGCGGGTTTCACATGCCACCAACTCCACATTCACAGGCAACTTCAGCGCCACAGCCGTTTTCAGATAGCCCTCAAAGCAAAGGCTCTAGACGCAAATATTGGTGTGAGAGCTAATTCAATCAAGGAAACACTGCATGTTGGTGAAGAGCATATTGAAGAAGAATCAGCTGAGTGGTTCTTGTGGGAGAACAACTCCATTTGGCTCACTAACTTCACACACCATCAGGCTTCCAAGCAGCTCTCAAGGAAACTCAGTTTTCACACTCTATGTTTAGTGCCCTTTCTTTGGCTAGGACTGAAATGAACCTGGTAGAGCATCCCACACAAACGAATGCTCCACATGCGGGTTTCACATGCCACCAACTCCACATTCACAGGCAACTTCAGCGCCACAGCCGTTTTCAGATAGCCCTCAATGCAAAGGCTCTAGACGCAAATATTGGTGTGAGAGCTAATTCAATCAAGGAAACACTGCATGTTGGTGAAGGGCATATTGAAGAAGGATCAGCCGAGTGGTTCTTGTGGGAGAACAACTCCATTTGGCTCACTAACTTCACACACCATCAGGCTTCCAAGCAGCTCTCAAGGAAACTCAGTTTTCACACTCTATGCTTAGTGCCCTTTGAGTGCCTAGGACTGAAATGAAGCTTGGAGAGCATCCCACATAAATGAATGCTCCACATGCGGGTTTCACATGCCACCAACTCCACATTCACAGGCAACTTCAGCGCCACAGCCGTTTTCAGATAGCCCTCAATGCAAAGGCTCTAGACGCAAATATTGGTGTGAGAGCTAATTCAATCAAGGAAACACTGCATGTTGGTGAAGGGCATATTGAAGAAGGATCAGCCGAGTGGTTCTTGTGGGAGAACAACTCCATTTGGCTAACTTCACACACCATCAGGCTTCCAAGCAGCTCTCAAGGAAACTCAGTTTTCACACTCTATGCTTAGTGCCCTTTGAGTGCCTAGGACTGAAATGAAGCTTGGTCAGCATCCCACACAAACGAATGCTCCACATGCGGGTTTCACATGCCACCAACTCCACATTCACAGGCAACTTCAGCGCCACAGCCGTTTTCAGATAGCCCTCAATGCAAAGGCTCTAGACGCAAATATTGGTGTGAGAGCTAATTCAATCAAGGAAACACTGCATGTTGGTGAAGGGCATATTGAAGAAGGATCAGCCGAGTGGTTCTTGTGGGAGAACAACTCCATTTGGCTCACTAACTTCACACACCATCAGGCTTCCAAGCAGCTCTCAAGGAAACTCAGTTTTCACACTCTATGCTTAGTGCCCTTTGTATGGCTAGGACTGAAATGAACCTGGTAGAGCAACCCACACAAACGAATGCTCCACATGCGGGTTTCACATGCCACCAACTCCACATTCACAGGCAACTTCAGCGCCACAGCCGTTTTCAGATAGCCCTCAATGCAAAGGCTCTAGACGCAAATATTGGTGTGAGAGCTAATTCAATCAAGGAAACACTGCATGTTGGTGAAGGGCATATTGAAGAAGGATCAGCCAAGTGGTTCTTGTGGGATAACAACTCCATTTGGCTCACTAACTTCACACACCATCAGGCTTCCAAGCAGCTCTCAAGGAAACTCAGTTTTCACACTCTATGCTTAGTGCCCTTTGTATGGCTAGGACTGAAATGAACCTGGTAGAGCATCCCACACAAACGAATGCTCCACATGCGGGTTTCACATGCCACCAACTCCACATTCACAGGCAACTTCAGCGCCACAGCCGTTTTCAGATAGCCCTCAATGCAAAGGCTCTAGACGCAAATATTGGTGTGAGAGCTAATTCAATCAAGGAAACACTGCATGTTGGTGAAGGGCATATTGAAGAAGGATCAGACGAGTGGTTCTTGTGGGAGAACAACTCCATTTGGCTCACTAACTTCACACACCATCAGGCTTCCAAGCAGCTCTCAAGGAAACTCAGTTTTCACACTCTATGTTTAGTGCCCTTTCTTTGACTACGACTGAAATGAACCTGGTAGCGCATCCCACACAAACGAATGCTCCACATGCGGGTTTCACATGCCACCAACTCCACATTCACAGGCAACTTCAGCGCCACAGCCGTTTTCAGATAGCCCTCAATGCAAAGGCTCTAGACGCAAATATTGGTGTGAGAGCTAATTCAATCAAGGAAACACTGCATGTTGGTGAAGGGCATATTGAAGAAGGATCAGCCGAGTGGTTCTTGTGGGAGAACAACTCCATTTGGCTCACTAACTTCACACACCATCAGGCTTCCAAGCAGCTCTCAAGGAAACTCAGTTTTCACACTCTATGCTTAGTGCTCTTTGAGTGCCTAGGACTGAAATGAAGCTTGGTCAGCATCCCACACAAACGAATGCTCCACATGCGGGTTTCACATGCCACCAACTCCACATTCACAGGCAACTTCAGCGCCACAGCCGTTTTCAGATAGCCCTCAATGCAAAGGCTCTAGACGCAAATATTGGTGTGAGAGCTAATTCAATCAAGGAAACACTGCATGTTGGTGAAGGGCATATTGAAGACGGATCAGCCGAGTGGTTCTTGTGGGAGAACAACTCCATTTGGCTCACTAACGTCACACACCATCAGGCTTCCAAGCAGCTCTCAAGGAAACTCAGTTTTCACACTCTATGCTTAGTGCCCTTTGAGTGCCTAGGACTGAAATGAAGTTTGGTCAGCATCCCACACAAACGAATGCTCCACATGCGGGTTTCACATGCCACCAACTCCACATTCACAGGCAACTTCAGCGCCACAGCCGTTTTCAGATAGCCCTCAAAGCAAAGGCTCTAGACGCAAATATTGGTGTGAGAGCTAATTCAATGAAGGAAACACTGCATGTTGGTGAAGAGCATATTGAAGAAGCATCAGCCGAGTGGTTCTTGTGGGAGAACAACTCCATTTGGCTCACTAACTTCACACACCATCAGGCTTCCAAGCAGCTCTCAAGGAAACTCAGTTTTCACACTCTATGTTTAGTGCCCTTTCTTTGGCTAGGACTGAAATGAAGCTTGGAGAGCATCCCACATAAACGAATGCTCCACATGCGGTTTTCACATGCCACCAGCTCCACATTCACAGGCAACTTCAGCGCCACAGCCGTTTTCAGATAGCCCTCAATGCAAAGGCTCTAGACGCAAATATTGGTGTGAGAGCTAATTCAATCAAGGAAACACTGCATGTTGGTGAAGGGCATATTGAAGAAGGATCAGCCGAGTGGTTCTTGTGGGAGAACAACTCCATTTGGCTCACTAACTTCACACACCATCAGGCTTCCAAGCAGCTCTCAAGGAAACTCAGTTTTCACACTCTATGCTTAGTGCCCTTTGTATGGCTAGGACTGAAATGAACCTGGTAGAGCAACCCACACAAACGAATGCTCCACATGCGGGTTTCACATGCCACCAACTCCACATTCACAGGCAACTTCAGCGCCACAGCCGTTTTCAGATAGCCCTCAATGCAAAGGCTCTAGACGCAAATATTGGTGTGAGAGCTAATTCAATCAAGGAAACACTGCATGTTGGTGAAGGGCATATTGAAGAAGGATCAGCCAAGTGGTTCTTGTGGGAGAACAACTCCATTTGGCTCACTAACTTCACACACCATCAGGCTTCCAAGCAGCTCTCAAGGAAACTCAGTTTTCACACTCTATGCTTAGTGCCCTTTGTATGGATAGGACTGAAATGAACCTGGTAGAGCAACCCACACAAACGAATGCTCCACATGCGGGTTTCACATGCCACCAACTCCACATTCACAGGCAACTTCAGCGCCACAGCCGTTTTCAGATAGCCCTCAATGCAAAGGCTCTAGACGCAAATATTGGTGTGAGAGCTAATTCAATCAAGGAAACACTGCATGTTGGTGAAGGGCATATTGAAGAAGGATCAGCCGAGTGGTTCTTGTGGGAGAACAACTCCATTTGGCTCACTAACTTCACACACCATCAGGCTTCCAAGCAGCTCTCAAGGAAACTCAGTTTTCACACTCTATGCTTAGTGCCCTTTGAGTGCCTAGGACTGAAATGAAGTTTGGTCAGCATCCCACACAAACGAATGCTCCACATGCGGGTTTCACATGCCACCAACTCCACATTCACAGGCAACTTCAGCGCCACTGCCGTTTTCAGATAGCCCTCAATGCAAAGGCTCTAGACGCAAATATTGGTGTGAGAGCTAATTCAATCAAGGAAACACTGCATGTTGGTGAAGGGCATATTGAAGAAGGATCAGCCGAGTGGTTCTTGTGGGAGAACAACTCCATTTGGCTCACTAACTTCACACACCATCAGGCTTCCAAGCAGCTCTCAAGGAAACTCAGTTTTCACACTCTATGCTTAGTGCCCTTTGAGTGCATTATCTAGGAATGAACCTGGTAGAGCATCCCACACAAACGAATGCTCCACATGCGGGTTTCACATGCCACCAACTCCACATTCACAGGCAACTTCAGCGCCACAGCCGTTTTCAGATAGCCCTCAATGCAAAGGCTCCAGACGCAAATATTGGTGTGAGAGCTAATTCAATCAAGGAAACACTGCATGTTGGTGAAGGGCATATTGAAGAAGGATCAGCCGAGTGGTTCTTGTGGGAGAACAACTCCATTTGGCTCACTAACTTCACACACCATCAGGCTTCCAAGCAGCTCTCAAGGAAACTCAGTTTTCACACTCTATGCTTAGTGCCCTTTGTATGGATAGGATTGAAATGAACCTGGTAGAGCAACCCACACAAACGAATGCTCCACATGCGGGTTTCACATGCCACCAACTCCACATTCACAGGCAACTTCAGCGCCACAGCCGTTTTCAGATAGCCCTCAATGCAAAGGCTCTAGACGCAAATATTGGTGTGAGAGCTAATTCAATCAAGGAAACACTGCATGTTGGTGAAGGGCATATTGAAGAAGGATCAGCCGAGTGGTTCTTGTGGGAGAACAACTCCATTTGGCTCACTAACTTCACACACCATCAGGCTTCCAAGCAGCTCTCAAGGAAACTCAGTTTTCACACTCTATGCTTAGTGCCCTTTGTATGGCTAGGACTGAAATGAACCTGGTAGAGCATCCCACACAAACGAATGCTCCACATGCGGGTTTCACATGCCACCAACTCCACATTCACAGGCAACTTCAGCGCCACAGCCGTTTTCAGATAGCCCTCAATGCAAAGGCTCTAGACGCAAATATAGGTGTGAGAGCTAATTCAATCAAGGAAACACTGCATGTTGGTGAAGGGCATATTGAAGAAGGATCAGCCGAGTGGTTCTTGTGGGAGAACAACTCCATTTGGCTCACTAACTTCACACACCATCAGGCTTCCAAGCAGCTCTCAAGGAAACTCAGTTTTCACACTCTATGCTTAGTGCCCTTTGTATGGCTAGGACTGAAATGAACCTGGTAGAGCATCCCACACAAACGAATGCTCCACATGCGGGTTTCACATGCCACCAACTCCACATTCACAGGCAATTTCAGCGCCACAGCCGTTTTCAGATAGCCCTCAATGCAAAGGCTCCAGACGCAAATATTGGTGTGAGAGCTAATTCAATCAAGGAAACACTGCATGTTGGTGAAGGGCATATTGAAGAAGGATCAGCCGAGTGGTTCTTGTGGGAGAACAACTCCATTTGGCTCACTAACTTCACACACCATCAGGCTTCCAAGCAGCTCTCAAGGAAACTCAGTTTTCACACTCTATGCTTAGTGCTCTTTGTGTGCCTAGGACTGAAATGAAGCTTGGTAGAGCATCCCACACAAACGAATGCTCCACATGCGGGTTTCACATGCCACCATCTCCACATTCACAGGCAAATTCAGCGCTACAGCCGTTTTCAGATAGCCCTCAATGCAAAGGCTCAAGACGCAAATATTGGTGTGAGAGCTAATTCAATCAAGGAAACAATGCATGTTGGTGAAGAGCATATTGAAGAAGGATCAGCCGAGTGGTTCTTGTGGGAGAACAACTCCATTTGGCTCACTAACTTCACACACCATCAGGCTTCCAAGCAGCTCTCAAGGAAACTCAGTTTTCACACTCTATGCTTAGTGCCCTTTGTATGGATAGGATTGAAATGAACCTGGTAGAGCAACCCACACAAACGAATGCTCCACATGCGGGTTTCACATGCCACCAACTCCACATTCACAGGCAACTTCAGCGCCACAGCCGTTTTCAGATAGCCCTCAATGCAAAGGCTCTAGACGCAAATATTGGTGTGAGAGCTAATTCAATCAAGGAAACACTGCATGTTGGTGAAGGGCATATTGAAGAAGGATCAGCCGAGTGGTTCTTGTGGGAGAACAACTCCATTTGGCTCACTAACTTCACACACCATCAGGCTTCCAAGCAGCTCTCAAGGAAACTCAGTTTTCACACTCTATGCTTAGTGCCCTTTGTATGGCTAGGACTGAAATGAACCTGGTAGAGCAACCCACACAAACGAATGCTCCACATGCGGGTTTCACATGCCACCAACTCCACATTCACAGGCAACTTCAGCGCCACTGCCGTTTTCAGATAGCCCTCAATGCAAAGGCTCTAGACGCAAATATTTGTGTGAGAGCTAATTCAATCAAGGAAACACTGCATGTTGGTGAAGAGCATATTGAAGAAGGATCAGCCGAGTGGTTCTTGTGGGAGAACAACTCCATTTGGCTCACTAACTTCACACACCATCAGGCTTCCAAGCAGCTCTCAAGGAAACTCAGTTTTCACACTCTATGCTTAGTGCCCTTTGTATGGCTAGGACTGAAATGAACCTGGTAGAGCAACCCACACAAACGAATGCTCCACATGCGGGTTTCACATGCCACCAACTCCACATTCACAGGCAACTTCAGCGCCACAGCCGTTTTCAGATAGCCCTCAATGCAAAGGCTCTAGACGCAAATATTGGTGTGAGAGCTAATTCAATCAAGGAAACACTGCATGTTGGTGAAGGGCATATTGAAGAAGGATCAGCCGAGTGGTTCTTGTGGGAGAACAACTCCATTTGGCTCACTAACGTCACACACCATCATGCTTCCAAGCAGCTCTCAAGGAAACTCAGTTTTCACACTCTATGCTTAGTGCCCTTTGAGTGCCTAGGACTGAAATGAAGCTTGGAGAGCATCCCACATAAACGAATGCTCCACATGCGGGTTTCACATGCCACCAGCTCCACATTCACAGGCAACTTCAGCGCCACAGCCGTTTTCAGATAGCCCTCAATGCAAAGGCTCTAGACGCAAATATTGGTGTGAGAGCTAATTCAATCAAGGAAACACTGCATGTTGGTGAAGGGCATATTGAAGAAGGATCAGCCGAGTGGTTCTTGTGGGAGAACAACTCCATTTGGCTCACTAACTTCACACACCATCAGGCTTCCAAGCAGCTCTCAAGGAAACTCAGTTTTCACACTCTATGCTTAGTGCCCTTTGAGTGCCTAGGACTGAAATGAAGTTTGGTCAGCATCCCACACAAACGAATGCTCCACATGCGGGTTTCACATGCCACCAACTCCACATTCACAGGCAACTTCAGCGCCACTGCCGTTTTCAGATAGCCCTCAATGCAAAGGCTCTAGACGCAAATATTGGTGTGAGAGCTAATTCAATCAAGGAAACACTGCATGTTGGTGAAGGGCATATTGAAGAAGGATCAGCCGAGTGGTTCTTGTGGGAGAACAACTCCATTTGGCTCACTAACTTCACACACCATCAGGCTTCCAAGCAGCTCTCAAGGAAACTCAGTTTTCACACTCTATGCTTAGTGCCCTTTGAGTGCATTATCTAGGAATGAACCTGGTAGAGCATCCCACACAAACGAATGCTCCACATGCGGGTTTCACATGCCACCAACTCCACATTCACAGGCAATTTCAGCGCCACAGCCGTTTTCAGATAGCCCTCAATGCAAAGGCTCCAGACGCAAATATTGGTGTGAGAGCTAATTCAATCAAGGAAACACTGCATGTTGGTGAAGGGCATATTGAAGAAGCATCAGCCGAGTGGTTCTTGTGGGAGAACAACTCCATTTGGCTCACTAACTTCACACACCATCAGGCTTCCAAGCAGCTCTCAAGGAAACTCAGTTTTCACACTCTATGCTTAGTGCTCTTTGTGTGCCTAGGACTGAAATGAAGCTTGGTCAGCATCCCACACAAACGAATGCTCCACATGCGGGTTTCACATGCCACCAACTCCACATTCACAGGCAACTTCAGCGCCACAGCCGTTTTCAGATAGCCCTCAATGCAAAGGCTCCAGACGCAAATATTGGTGTGAGAGCTAATTCAATCAAGGAAACACTGCATGTTGGTGAAGGGCATATTGAAGAAGGATCAGCCGAGTGGTTCTTGTGGGAGAACAACTCCATTTGGCTCACTAACTTCACACACCATCAGGCTTCCAAGCAGCTCTCAAGGAAACTCAGTTTTCACACTCTATGCTTAGTGCCCTTTGTATGGATAGGATTGAAATGAACCTGGTAGAGCAACCCACACAAACGAATGCTCCACATGCGGGTTTCACATGCCACCAACTCCACATTCACAGGCAACTTCAGCGCCACAGCCGTTTTCAGATAGCCCTCAATGCAAAGGCTCTAGACGCAAATATTGGTGTGAGAGCTAATTCAATCAAGGAAACACTGCATGTTGGTGAAGGGCATATTGAAGAAGGATCAGCCGAGTGGTTCTTGTGGGAGAACAACTCCATTTGGCTCACTAACTTCACACACCATCAGGCTTCCAAGCAGCTCTCAAGGAAACTCAGTTTTCACACTCTATGCTTAGTGCCCTTTGTATGGATAGGACTGAAATGAACCTGGTAGAGCATCCCACACAAACGAATGCTCCACATGCGGGTTTCACATGCCACCAACTCCACATTCACAGGCAACTTCAGCGCCACAGCCGTTTTCAGATAGCCCTCAATGCAAAGGCTCTAGACGCAAATATAGGTGTGAGAGCTAATTCAATCAAGGAAACACTGCATGTTGGTGAAGGGCATATTGAAGAAGGATCAGCCGAGTGGTTCTTGTGGGAGAACAACTCCATTTGGCTCACTAACTTCACACACCATCAGGCTTCCAAGCAGCTCTCAAGGAAACTCAGTTTTCACACTCTATGCTTAGTGCCCTTTGTATGGCTAGGACTGAAATGAACCTGGTAGAGCATCCCACACAAACGAATGCTCCACATGCGGGTTTCACATGCCACCAACTCCACATTCACAGGCAATTTCAGCGCCACAGCCGTTTTCAGATAGCCCTCAATGCAAAGGCTCCAGACGCAAATATTGGTGTGAGAGCTAATTCAATCAAGGAAACACTGCATGTTGGTGAAGGGCATATTGAAGAACCATCAGCCGAGTGGTTCTTGTGGGAGAACAACTCCATTTGGCTCACTAACTTCACACACCATCAGGCTTCCAAGCAGCTCTCAAGGAAACTCAGTTTTCACACTCTATGCTTAGTGCTCTTTGTGTGCCTAGGACTGAAATGAAGCTTGGTAGAGCATCCCACACAAACGAATGCTCCACATGCGGGTTTCACATGCCACCATCTCCACATTCACAGGCAAATTCAGCGCTACAGCCGTTTTCAGATAGCCCTCAATGCAAAGGCTCAAGACGCAAATATTGGTGTGAGAGCTAATTCAATCAAGGAAACAATGCATGTTGGTGAAGGGCATATTGAAGAAGGATCAGCAGAGTGGTTCTTGTGGGAGAACAACTCCATTTGGCTCACTAACTTCACACACCATCAGGCTTCCAAGCAGCTCTCAAGGAAACTCAGTTTTCACACTCTATGCTTAGTGCCCTTTGTATGGATAGGATTGAAATGAACCTGGTAGAGCAACCCACACAAACGAATGCTCCACATGCGGGTTTCACATGCCACCAACTCCACATTCACAGGCAACTTCAGCGCCACAGCCGTTTTCAGATAGCCCTCAATGCAAAGGCTCTAGACGCAAATATTGGTGTGAGAGCTAATTCAATCAAGGAAACACTGCATGTTGGTGAAGGGCATATTGAAGAAGGATCAGCCGAGTGGTTCTTGTGGGAGAACAACTCCATTTGGCTCACTAACGTCACACACCATCAGGCTTCCAAGCAGCTCTCAAGGAAACTCAGTTTTCACACTCTATGCTTAGTGCCCTTTGAGTGCATTATCTAGGAATGAACCTGGTAGAGCATCCCACACAAACGAATGCTCCACATGCGGGTTTCACATGCCACCAACTCCACATTCACAGGCAATTTCAGCGCCACAGCCGTTTTCAGATAGCCCTCAATGCAAAGGCTCCAGACGCAAATATTGGTGTGAGAGCTAATTCAATCAAGGAAACACTGCATGTTGGTGAAGGGCATATTGAAGAAGGATCAGCCGAGTGGTTCTTGTGGGAGAACAACTCCATTTGGCTCACTAACTTCACACACCATCAGGCTTCCAAGCAGCTCTCAAGGAAACTCAGTTTTCACACTCTATGCTCAGTGCCCTTTGTATGGATAGGACTGAAATGAACCTGGTAGAGCATCCCACACAAACGAATGCTCCACATGCGGGTTTCACATGCCACCAACTCCACATTCACAGGCAACTTCAGCGCCACAGTCGTTTTCAGATAGCCCTCAATGCAAAGGCTCTAGACGCAAATATTGGTGTGAGAGCTAATTCAATCAAGGAAACACTGCATGTTGGTGAAGGGCATATTGAAGAAGGATCAGCCGAGTGGTTCTTGTGGGAGAACAACTCCATTTGGCTCACTAACGTCACACACCATCAGGCTTCCAAGCAGCTCTCAAGGAAACTCAGTTTTCACACTCTATGCTTAGTGCCCTTTGAGTGCATTATCTAGGAATGAACCTGGTAGAGCATCCAACACAAACGAATGCTCCACATGCGGGTTTCACATGCCACCAACTCCACATTCACAGGCAACTTCAGCACCACAGCCGTTTTCAGATAGCCCTCAAAGGAAAGGCTCTAGACGCAAATATTGGTGTGAGAGCTAATTCAATCAAGGAAACACTGCATGTTGGTGAAGGGCATATTGAAGAAGGATCAGCCGAGTGGTTCTTGTGGGAGAACAACTCCATTTGGCTCACTAACTTCACACACCATCAGGCTTCCAAGCAGCTCTCAAGGAAACTCAGTTTTCACACTCTATGCTTAGTGCCCTTTGTATGGCTAGGACTGAAATGAACCTGGTAGAGCATCCCACACCAACGAATGCTCCACATGCGGGTTTCACATGCCACCAACTCCACATTCACAGGCAACTTCAGCGCCACAGCCGTTTTCAGATAGCCCTCAATGCAAAGGCTCTAGACGCAAATATTGGTGTGAGAGTTAATTCAATCAAGGAAACACTGCATGTTGGTGAAGGGCATATTGAAGAAGGATCAGCCGAGTGGTTCTTGTGGGAGAACAACTCCATTTGGCTCACTAACGTCACACACCATTAGGCTTCCAAGCAGCTCTCAAGGAAACTCAGTTTTCACACTCTATGCTTAGTGCCCTTTGAGTGCATTATCTAGGAATGAACCTGGTAGAGCATCCCACACAAACGAATGCTCCACATGCGGGTTTCACATGCCACCAACTCCACATTCACAGGCAACTTCAGCGCCACAGCCGTTTTCAGATAGCCCTCAAAGGAAAGGCTCTAGACGCAAATATTGGTGTGAGAGCTAATTCAATCAAGGAAACACTGCATGTTGGTGAAGGGCATATTGAAGAAGGATCAGCCGAGTGGTTCTTGTGGGAGAACAACTCCATTTGGCTCACTAACTTCACACACCATCAGGCTTCCAAGCAGCTCTCAAGGAAACTCAGTTTTCACACTCTATGCTTAGTGCCCTTTGTATGGCTAGGACTGAAATGAACCTGGTAGAGCAACCCACACAAACGAATGCTCCACATGCGGGTTTCACATGCCACCAACTCCACATTCACAGGCAACTTCAGCGCCACAGCCGTTTTCAGATAGCCCTCAATGCAAAGGCTCCAGACGCAAATATTGGTGTGAGAGCTAATTCAATCAAGGAAACACTGCATGTTGGTGAAGGGCATATTGAAGAAGCATCAGCCGAGTGGTTCTTGTGGGAGAACAACTCCATTTGGCTCACTAACTTCACACACCATCAGGCTTCCAAGCAGCTCTCAAGGAAACTCAGTTTTCACACTCTATGCTTAGTGCCCTTTGAGTGCATTATCTAGGAATGAACCTGGTAGAGCATCCCACACAAACGAATGCTCCACATGCGGGTTTCACATGCCACCAACTCCACATTCACAGGCAACTTCAGCGCCACAGCCGTTTTCAGATAGCCCTCAATGCAAAGGCTCTAGACGCAAATATTGGTGTGAGAGCTAATTCAATCAAGGAAACACTGCATGTTGGTGAAGGGCATATTGAAGAAGCATCAGCCGAGTGGTTCTTGTGGGAGAACAACTCCATTTGGCTCACTAACTTCACACACCATCAGGCTTCCAAGCAGCTCTCAAGGAAACTCAGTTTTCACACTCTATGCTTAGTGCCCTTTGTATGGCTCGGACTGAAATGAACCTGGTAGAGCAACCCACACAAACGAATGCTCCACATGCGGGTTTCACATGCCACCAACTCCACATTCACAGGCAACTTCAGCGCCACAGCCGTTTTCAGATAGCCCTCAATGCAAAGGCTCTAGACGCAAATATTGGTGTGAGAGCTAATTCAATCAAGGAAACACTGCATGTTGGTGAAGGGCATATTGAAGAAGGATCAGCCGAGTGGTTCTTGTGGGAGAACAACTCCATTTGGCTCACTAACTTCACACACCATCAGGCTTCCAAGCAGCTCTCAAGGAAACTCAGTTTTCACACTCTATGCTTAGTGCCCTTTGTATGGCTAGGACTGAAATGAACCTGGTAGAGCAACCCACACAAACGAATGCTCCACATGCGGGTTTCACATGCCACCAACTCCACATTCACAGGCAACTTCAGCGCCACAGCCGTTTTCAGATAGCCCTCAATGCAAAGGCTCCAGACGCAAATATTGGTGTGAGAGCTAATTCAATCAAGGAAACACTGCATGTTGGTGAAGGGCATATTGAAGAAGCATCAGCCGAGTGGTTCTTGTGGGAGAACAACTCCATTTGGCTCACTAACTTCACACACCATCAGGCTTCCAAGCAGCTCTCAAGGAAACTCAGTTTTCACACTCTATGCTTAGTGCCCTTTGAGTGCATTATCTAGGAATGAACCTGGTAGAGCATCCCACACAAACGAATGCTCCACATGCGGGTTTCACATGCCACCAACTCCACATTCACAGGCAACTTCAGCGCCACAGCCGTTTTCAGATAGCCCTCAATGCAAAGGCTCTAGACGCAAATATTGGTGTGAGAGCTAATTCAATCAAGGAAACACTGCATGTTGGTGAAGGGCATATTGAAGAAGGATCAGCCGAGTGGTTCTTGTGGGAGAACAACTCCATTTGGCTCACTAACTTCACACACCATCAGGCTTCCAAGCAGCTCTCAAGGAAACTCAGTTTTCACACTCTATGCTTAGTGCCCTTTGTATGGCTAGGACTGAAATGAACCTGGTAGAGCAACCCACACAAACGAATGCTCCACATGCGGGTTTCACATGCCACCAACTCCACATTCACAGGCAACTTCAGCGCCACAGCCGTTTTCAGATAGCCCTCAATGCAAAGGCTCTAGACGCAAATATTGGTGTGAGAGCTAATTCAATCAAGGAAACACTGCATGTTGGTGAAGGGCATATTGAAGAAGGATCAGCCGAGTGGTTCTTGTGGGAGAACAACTCCATTTGGCTCACTAACTTCACACACCATCAGGCTTCCAAGCAGCTCTCAAGGAAACTCAGTTTTCACACTCTATGCTTAGTGCCCTTTGAGTGCCTAGGACTGAAATGAAGTTTGGAGAGCATCCCATATAAACGAATGCTCCACATGCGGGTTTCACATGCCACCAACTCCACATTCACAGGCAACTTCAGCGCCACAGCCGTTTTCAGATAGCCCTCAATGCAAAGGCTCTAGACGCAAATATTGGTGTGAGAGCTAATTCAATCAAGGAAACACTGCATGTTGGTGAAGGGCATATTGAAGAAGGATCAGCCGAGTGGTTCTTGTGGGAGAACAACTCCATTTGGCTCACTAACTTCACACACCATCAGGCTTCCAAGCAGCTCTCAAGGAAACTCAGTTTTCACACTCTATGCTTAGTGCTCTTTGTGTGCCTAGGACTGAAATGAAGCTTGGTCAGCATCCCACACAAACGAATGCTCCACATGCGGGTTTCACATGCCACCAACTCCACATTCACAGGCAACTTCAGCGCCACAGCCGTTTTCAGATAGCCCTCAATGCAAAGGCTCTAGACGCAAATATTGGTGTGAGAGCTAATTCAATCAAGGAAACACTGCATGTTGGTGAAGGGCATATTGAAGAAGGATCAGCAGAGTGGTTCTTGTGGGAGAACAACTCCATTTGGCTCACTAACTTCACACACCATCAGGCTTCCAAGCAGCTCTCAAGGAAACTCAGTTTTCACACTCTATGCTTAGTGCCCTTTGTGTGCCTAGGACTGAAATGAAGCTTGGTCAGCATCCCACACAAACGAATGGTCCACATGCGGGTTTCACATGCCACCAACTCCACATTCACAGGCAACTTCAGCGCCACAGCCGTTTTCAGAAAGCCCTCAATGCAAAGGCTCTAGACGCAAATATTGGTGTGAGAGCTAATTCAATCAAGGAAACACTGCATGTTGGTGAAGGGCATATTGAAGAAGGATCAGCCGAGTGGTTCTTGTGGGAGAACAACTCCATTTGGCTCACTAACTTCACACACCATCAGGCTTCCAAGCAGCTCTCAAGGAAACTCAGTTTTCACACTCTATGCTTAGTGCCCTTTGTATGGCTAGGACTGAAATGAACCTGGTAGAGCATCCCACACAAACGAATGCTCCACATGCGTGTTTCACATGCCACCAACTCCACATTCACAGGCAACTTCAGCGCCACAGCCGTTTTCAGATAGCCCTCAATGCAAAGGCTCTAGACACAAATATTGGTGTGAGAGCTAATTCAATCAAGGAAACACTGCATGTTGGTGAAGGGCATATTGAAGAAGCATCAGCCGAGTGGTTCTTGTGGGAGAACAACTCCATTTGGCTCACTAACTTCACACACCATCAGGCTTCCAAGCAGCTCTCAAGGAAACTCAGTTTTCACACTCTATGCTTAGTGCCCTTTGAGTGCATTATCTAGGAATGAACCTGGTAGAGCATCCCACACAAACGAATGCTCCACATGCGGGTTTCACATGCCACCAACTCCACATTCACAGGCAACTTCAGCGCCACAGCCGTTTTCAGATAGCCCTCAAAGCAAAGGCTCTAGACGCAAATATTGGTGTGAGAGCTAATTTAATCAAGGAAACACTGCATGTTGGTGAAGGGCATATTGAAGAAGAATTAGCCGAGTGGTTCTTGTGGGAGAACAACTCCATTTGGCTCACTAACTTCACACACCATCAGGCTTCCAAGCAGCTCTCAAGGAAACTCAGTTTTCACACTCTATGCTTAGTGCTCTTTGTGTGCCTAGGACTGAAATGAAGCTTGGTCAGCATCCCACACAAACGAATGCTCCACATGCGGGTTTCACATGCCACCAACTCCACATTCACAGGCAACTTCAGCGCCACAGCCGTTTTCAGATAGCCCTCAATGCAAAGGCTCTAGACGCAAATATTGGTGTGAGAGCTAATTCAATCAAGGGAACACTGCATGTTGGTGAAGGGCATATTGAAGAAGGATCAGCCGAGTGGTTCTTGTGGGAGAACAACTCCATTTGGCTCACTAACTTCACACACCATCAGGCTTCCAAGCAGCTCTCAAGGAAACTCAGTTTTCACACTCTATGCTTAGTGCCCTTTGTATGGCTAGGACTGAAATGAACCTGGTAGAGCATCCCACACAAACGAATGCTCCACATGCGGGTTTCACATGCCACCAACTCCACATTCACAGGCAACTTCAGCGCCACAGCCGTTTTCAGATAGCCCTCAATGCAAAGGCTCTAGACGCAAATACTGGTGTGAGAGCTAATTCAATCAAGGAAACACTGCATGTTGGTGAAGGGCATATTGAAGAAGGATCAGCCGAGTGGTTCTTGTGGGAGAACAACTCCATTTGGCTCACTAACTTCACACACCATCAGGCTTCCAAGCAGCTCTCAAGGAAACTCAGTTTTCACACTCTATGCTTAGTGCCCTTTGTATGGCTAGGACTGAAATGAACCTGGTAGAGCATCCCACACAAACGAATGCTCCACATGCGGGTTTCACATGCCACCAACTCCACATTCACAGGCAACTTCAGCGCCACAGCTGTTTTCAGATAGCCCTCAATGCAAAGGCTCTAGACGCAAATATTGGTGTGAGAGCTAATTCAATCAAGGAAACACTGCATGTTGGTGAAGGGCATATTGAAGAAGGATCAGCCGAGTGGTTCTTGTGGGAGAACAACTCCATTTGGCTCACTAACTTCACACACCATCAGGCTTCCAAGCAGCTCTCAAGGAAACTCAGTTTTCACACTCTATGCTTAGTGCCCTTTGTATGGCTAGGACTGAAATGAACCTGGTAGAGCATCCCACACAAACGAATGCTCCACATGCGGGTTTCACATGCCACCAACTCCACATTCACAGGCAACTTCAGCGCCACTGCCGTTTTCAGATAGCCCTCAATGCAAAGGCTCTAGACGCAAATATTGGTGTGAGAGCTAATTCAATCAAGGAAACACTGCATGTTGGTGAAGGGCATATTGAAGAATGATCAGCCAAGTGGTTCTTGTGGGAGAACAACTCCATTTGGCTCACTAACTTCACACACCATCAGGCTTCCAAGCAGCTCTCAAGGAAACTCAGTTTTCACACTCTATGCTTAGTGCCCTTTGTATGGCTAGGACTGAAATGAACCTGGTAGAGCATCCCACACAAACGAATGCTCCACATGCGGGTTTCACATGCCACCAACTCCACATTCACAGGCAACTTCAGCGCCACAGCCGTTTTCAGATAGCCCTCAATGCAAAGGCTCTAGACGCAAATACTGGTGTGAGAGCTAATTCAATCAAGGAAACACTGCATGTTGGTGAAGGGCATATTGAAGAAGGATCAGCCGAGTGGTTCTTGTGGGAGAACAACTCCATTTGGCTCACTAACTTCACACACCATCAGGCTTCCAAGCAGCTCTCAAGGAAACTCAGTTTTCACACTCTATGCTTAGTGCCCTTTGTATGGCTAGGACTGAAATGAACCTGGTAGAGCATCCCACACAAACGAATGCTCCACATGCGGGTTTCACATGCCACCAACTCCACATTCACAGGCAACTTCAGCGCCACAGCTGTTTTCAGATAGCCCTCAATGCAAAGGCTCTAGACGCAAATATTGGTGTGAGAGCTAATTCAATCAAGGAAACACTGCATGTTGGTGAAGGGCATATTGAAGAAGGATCAGCCGAGTGGTTCTTGTGGGAGAACAACTCCATTTGGCTCACTAACTTCACACACCATCAGGCTTCCAAGCAGCTCTCAAGGAAACTCAGTTTTCACACTCTATGCTTAGTGCCCTTTGTATGGCTAGGACTGAAATGAACCTGGTAGAGCATCCCACACAAACGAATGCTCCACATGCGGGTTTCACATGCCACCAACTCCACATTCACAGGCAACTTCAGCGCCACTGCCGTTTTCAGATAGCCCTCAATGCAAAGGCTCTAGACGCAAATATTGGTGTGAGAGCTAATTCAATCAAGGAAACACTGCATGTTGGTGAAGGGCATATTGAAGAATGATCAGCCAAGTGGTTCTTGTGGGAGAACAACTCCATTTGGCTCACTAACTTCACACACCATCAGGCTTCCAAGCAGCTCTCAAGGAAACTCAGTTTTCACACTCTATGCTTAGTGCCCTTTGTATGGCTAGGACTGAAATGAACCTGGTAGAGCATCCCACACAAACGAATGCTCCACATGCGGGTTTCACATGCCACCAACTCCACATTCACAGGCAACTTCAGCGCCACAGCTGTTTTCAGATAGCCCTCAATGCAAAGGCTCTAGACGCAAATATTGGTGTGAGAGCTAATTCAATCAAGGAAACACTGCATGTTGGTGAAGGGCATATTGAAGAAGGATCAGCCGAGTGGTTCTTGTGGGAGAACAACTCCATTTGGCTCACTAACTTCACACACCATCAGGCTTCCAAGCAGCTCTCAAGGAAACTCAGTTTTCACACTCTATGCTTAGTGCCCTTTGTATGGATTGGACTGAAATGAACCTGGTAGAGCAACCCACACAAACGAATGCTCCACATGCGGGTTTCACATGCCACCAACTCCACATTCACAGGCAACTTCAGCGCCACAGCTGTTTTCAGATAGCCCTCAATGCAAAGGCTCTAGACGCAAATATTGGTGTGAGAGCTAATTCAATCAAGGAAACACTGCATGTTGGTGAAGCGCATATTGAAGAAGGATCAGCCGAGTGGTTCTTGTGGGAGAACAACTCCATTTGGCTCACTAACTTCACACACCATCAGGCTTCCAAGCAGCTCTCAAGGAAACTCAGTTTTCACACTCTATGCTTAGTGCCCTTTGAGTGCATTATCTAGGAATGAACCTGGTAGAGCATCCCACACAAACGAATGCTCCACATGCGGGTTTCACATGCCACCAACTCCACATTCACAGGCAATTTCAGCGCCACAGCCGTTTTCAGATAGCCCTCAATGCAAAGGCTCCAGACGCAAATATTGGTATGAGAGCTAATTCAATCAAGGAAACACTGCATGTTGGTGAAGGGCATATTGAAGAAGGATCAGCCGAGTGGTTCTTGTGGGAGAACAACTCCATTTGGCTCACTAACTTCACACACCATCAGGCTTCCAAGCAGCTCTCAAGGAAACTCAGTTTTCACACTCTATGCTTAGTGCTCTTTATGTGCCCAGGACTGAAATGAAGCTTGGTCAGCATCCCACACAAACGAATGCTCCACATGCGGGTTTCACATGCCACCAACTCCACATTCACAGGCAACTTCAGCGCCACAGCCGTTTTCAGATAGCCCTCAATGCAAAGGCTCTAGACGCAAATATTGGTGTGAGAGCTAATTCAATCAAGGAAACACTGCATGTTGGTGAAGGGCATATTGAAGAAGGATCAGCCGAGTGGTTCTTGTGGGAGAACAACTCCATTTGGCTCACTAACTTCACACACCATCAGGCTTCCAAGCAGCTCTCAAGGAAACTCAGTTTTCACACTCTATGCTTAGTGCCCTTTGTATGGCTAGGACTGAAATGAACCTGGTAGAGCATCCCACACCAACGAATGCTCCACATGCGGGTTTCACATGCCACCAACTCCACATTCACAGGCAACTTCAGCGCCACAGCCGTTTTCAGATAGCCCTCAATGCAAAGGCTCTAGACGCAAATATTGGTGTGAGAGCTAATTCAATCAAGGAAACACTGCATGTTGGTGAAGGGCATATTGAAGAAGGATCAGCCGAGTGGTTCTTGTGGGAGAACAACTCCATTTGGCTCACTAACTTCACACACCATCAGGCTTCCAAGCAGCTCTCAAGGAAACTCAGTTTTCACACTCTATGCTTAGTGCCCTTTGTATGGCTAGGACTGAAATGAACCTGGTAGAGCAACCCACACAAACGAATGCTCCACATGCGGGTTTCACATGCCACCAACTCCACATTCACAGGCAACTTCAGCGCCACAGCCGTTTTCAGATAGCCCTCAATGCAAAGGCTCTAGACGCAAATATTGGTGTGAGAGCTAATTCAATCAAGGAAACACTGCATGTTGGTGAAGGGCATATTGAAGAAGGATCAGCCGAGTGGTTCTTGTGGGAGAACAACTCCATTTGGCTCACTAACTTCACACACCATCAGGCTTCCAAGCAGCTCTCAAGGAAACTCAGTTTTCACACTCTATGCTTAGTGCCCTTTGTATGGCTAGGACTGAAATGAACCTGGTAGAGCATCCCACACCAACGAATGCTCCACATGCGGGTTTCACATGCCACCAACTCCACATTCACAGGCAACTTCAGCGCCACAGCCGTTTTCAGATAGCCCTCAATGCAAAGGCTCTAGACGCAAATATTGGTGTGAGAGCTAATTCAATCAAGGAAACACTGCATGTTGGTGAAGGGCATATTGAAGAAGGATCAGCCGAGTGGTTCTTGTGGGAGAACAACTCCATTTGGCTCACTAACTTCACACACCATCAGGCTTCCAAGCAGCTCTCAAGGAAACTCAGTTTTCACACTCTATGCTTAGTGCCCTTTGTATGGCTAGGACTGAAATGAACCTGGTAGAGCAACCCACACAAACGAATGCTCCACATGCGGGTTTCACATGCCACCAACTCCACATTCACAGGCAACTTCAGCGCCACAGCCGTTTTCAGATAGCCCTCAATGCAAAGGCTCTAGACGCAAATATTGGTGTGAGAGCTAATTCAATCAAGGAAACACTGCATGTTGGTGAAGCGCATATTGAAGAAGGATCAGCCGAGTGGTTCTTGTGGGAGAACAACTCCATTTGGCTCACTAACTTCACACACCATCAGGCTTCCAAGCAGCTCTCAAGGAAACTCAGTTTTCACACTCTATGCTTAGTGCCCTTTGAGTGCATTATCTAGGAATGAACCTGGTAGAGCATCCCACACAAACGAATGCTCCACATGCGGGTTTCACATGCCACCAACTCCACATTCACAGGCAATTTCAGCGCCACAGCCGTTTTCAGATAGCCCTCAATGCAAAGGCTCCAGACGCAAATATTGGTATGAGAGCTAATTCAATCAAGGAAACACTGCATGTTGGTGAAGGGCATATTGAAGAAGGATCAGCCGAGTGGTTCTTGTGGGAGAACAACTCCATTTGGCTCACTAACTTCACACACCATCAGGCTTCCAAGCAGCTCTCAAGGAAACTCAGTTTTCACACTCTATGCTTAGTGCTCTTTGAGTGCCTAGGACTGAAATGAAGCTTGGTCAGCATCCCACACAAACGAATGCTCCACATGCGGGTTTCACATGCCACCAACTCCACATTCACAGGCAACTTCAGCGCCACAGCCGTTTTCAGATAGCCCTCAATGCAAAGGCTCTAGACGCAAATATTGGTGTGAGAGCTAATTCAATCAAGGAAACACTGCATGTTGGTGAAGGGCATATTGAAGAAGGATCAGCCGAGTGGTTCTTGTGGGAGAACAACTCCATTTGGCTCACTAACTTCACACACCATCAGGCTTCCAAGCAGCTCTCAAGGAAACTCAGTTTTCACACTCTATGCTTAGTGCCCTTTGTATGGCTAGGACTGAAATGAACCTGGTAGAGCATCCCACAGCAACGAATGCTCCACATGCGGGTTTCACATGCCACCAACTCCACATTCACAGGCAACTTCAGCGCCACAGCCGTTTTCAGATAGCCCTCAATGCAAAGGCTCTAGACGCAAATATTGGTGTGAGAGCTAATTCAATCAAGGAAACACTGCATGTTGGTGAAGGGCATATTGAAGAAGGATCAGCCGAGTGGTTCTTGTGGGAGAACAACTCCATTTGGCTCACTAACTTCACACACCATCAGGCTTCCAAGCAGCTCTCAAGGAAACTCAGTTTTCACACTCTATGCTTAGTGCCCTTTGAGTGCATTATCTAGGAATGAACCTGGTAGAGCAACCCACACAAACGAATGCTCCACATGCGGTTTTCACATGCCACCAACTCCACATTCACAGGCAACTTCAGCGCCACAGCCGTTTTCAGATAGCCCTCAATGCAAAGGCTCCAGACGCAAATATTGGTGTGAGAGCTAATTCAATCAAGGAAACACTGCATGTTGGTGAAGGGCATATTGAAGAAGGATCAGCCGAGTGGTTCTTGTGGGAGAACAACTCCATTTGGCTCACTAACTTCACACACCATCAGGCTTCCAAGCAGCTCTCAAGGAAACTCAGTTTTCACACTCTATGCTTAGTGCCCTTTGAGTGCATTATCTAGGAATGAACCTGGTAGAGCATCCCACACAAACGAATGCTCCACATGCGGGTTTCACATGCCACCAACTCCACATTCACAGGCAACTTCAGCGCCACAGCCGTTTTCAGATAGCCCTCAATGCAAAGGCTCCAGACGCAAATATTGGTGTGAGAGCTAATTCAATCAAGGAAACACTGCATGTTGGTGAAGGGCATATTGAAGAAGGATGAGCCGAGTGGTTCTTGTGGGAGAACAACTCCATTTGGCTCACTAACTTCACACACCATCAGGCTTCCAAGCAGCTCTCAAGGAAACTCAGTTTTCACACTCTATGCTTAGTGCTCTTTATGTGCCCAGGACTGAAATGAAGCTTGGTCAGCATCCCACACAAACGAATGCTCCACATGCGGGTTTCACATGCCACCAACTCCACATTCACAGGCAACTTCAGCGCCACAGCCGTTTTCAGATAGCCCTCAATGCAAAGGCTCTAGACGCAAATATTGGTGTGAGAGCTAATTCAATCAAGGAAACACTGCATGTTGGTGAAGGGCATATTGAAGAAGGATCAGCCGAGTGGTTCTTGTGGGAGAACAACTCCATTTGGCTCACTAACTTCACACACCATCAGGCTTCCAAGCAGCTCTCAAGGAAACTCAGTTTTCACACTCTATGCTTAGTGCCCTTTGTATGGCTAGGACTGAAATGAACCTGGTAGAGCAACCCACACAAACGAATGCTCCACATGCGGGTTTCACATGCCACCAACTCCACATTCACAGGCAACTTCAGCGCCACTGCCGTTTTCAGATAGCCCTCAATGCAAAGGCTCCAGACGCAAATATTGGTGTGAGAGCTAATTCAATCAAGGAAACACTGCATGTTGGTGAAGGGCATATTGAAGAAGGATCAGCCGAGTGGTTCTTGTGGGAGAACAACTCCATTTGGCTCACTAACTTCACACACCATCAGGCTTCCAAGCAGCTCTCAAGGAAACTCAGTTTTCACACTCTATGCTTAGTGCCCTTTGAGTGCATTATCTAGGAATGAACCTGGTAGAGCATCCCACACAAACGAATGCTCCACATGCGGGTTTCACATGCCACCAACTCCACATTCACAGGCAACTTCAGCGCCACAGCCATTTTCAGATAGCCCTCAATGCAAAGGCTCTAGACGCAAATATTGGTGTGAGAGCTAATTCAATCAAGGAAACACTGCATGTTGGTGAAGGGCATATTGAAGAAGGATCAGCCGAGTGGTTCTTGTGGGAGAACAACTCCATTTGGCTCACTAACTTCACACACCATCAGGCTTCCAAGCAGCTCTCAAGGAAACTCAGTTTTCACACTCTATGCTTAGTGCCCTTTGAGTGCCTAGGACTGAAATGATGCTTGGAGAGCATCCCACATAAACGAATGCTCCACATGCGGGTTTCACATGCCACCAACTCCACATTCACAGGCAACTTCAGCGCCACAGCCGTTTTCAGATAGCCCTCAATGCAAAGGCTCTAGACGCAAATATTGGTGTGAAAGCTAATTCAATCAAGGAAACACTGCATGTTGGTGAAGGGCATATTGAAGAAGGATCAGCCGAGAGGTTCTTGTGTGAGAACAACTCCATTTGGCTCACTAACTTCACACACCATCAGGCTTCCAAGCAGCTCTCAAGGAAACTCAGGTTTCACACTCTATGCTTAGTGGCCTTTGAGTGCCTAGGACTGAAATGAAACTTCGTCAGCATCCCACACAAACGAATGCTCCACATGCGGGTTTCACATGCCACCAACTCCACATTCACAGGCAACTTCAGCGCCACAGCCGTTTTTAGATAGCCCTCAATGCAAAGGCTCTAGACGCAAATATTGGTGTGAGAGCTAATTCAATCAAGGAAACACTGCATGTTGGTGAAGGGCATATTGAAGAAGGATCAGCCGAGTGGTTCTTGTGGGAGAACAACTCCATTTGGCTCACTAACTTCACACACCATCAGGCTTCCAAGCAGCTCTCAAGGAAACTCAGTTTTCACACTCTATGCTTAGTGTCGTTTGAGTGCCTAGCACTGAAATGAAGCTTGGTCAGCATCCCACACAAACGAATGCTCCACATGCGGGTTTCACATGCCACCAACTCCACATTCACAGGCAACTTCAGCGCCACAGCCGTTTTCAGATAGCCCTCAATGCAAAGGCTCCAGACGCAAATATTGGTGTGAGAGCTAATTCAATCAAGGAAACACTGCATGTTGGTGAAGGGCATATTGAAGAAGGATCAGCCGAGTGGTTCTTGTGGGAGAACAACTCCATTTGGCTCACTAACTTCACACACCATCAGGCTTCCAAGCAGCTCTCAAGGAAACTCAGTTTTCACACTCTATGCTTAGTGCCCTTTGAGTGCATTATCTAGGAATGAACCTGGTAGAGCATTCCACACAAAGGAATGCTTCAAATGCGGGTTTCACATGCCACCAACTCCACATTCACAGGCAACTTCAGCGCCACAGCCGTTTTCAGATAGCCCTCAATGCAAAGGCTCCAGACGCAAATATTGGTGTGAGAGCTAATTCAATCAAGGAAACACTGCATGTTGGTGAAGGGCATATTGAAGAAGGATCAGCCGAGTGGTTCTTGTGGGAGAACAACTCCATTTGGCTCACTAACTTCACACACCATCAGGCTTCCAAGCAGCTCTCAAGGAAACTCAGTTTTCACACTCTATGCTTAGTGCCCTTTGAGTGCATTATCTAGGAATGAACCTGGTAGAGCATTCCACACAAAGGAATGCTTCAAATGCGGGTTTCACATGCCACCAACTCCACATTCACAGGCAACTTCAGCGCCACAGCCGTTTTCAGATAGCCCTCAATGCAAAGGCTCTAGACGCAAATATTGGTGTGAGAGCTAATTCAATCAAGGAAACACTGCATGTTGGTGAAGCGCATATTGAAGAAGGATCAGCCGAGTGGTTCTTGTGGGAGAACAACTCCATTTGGCTCACTAACTTCACACACCATCAGGCTTCCAAGCATCTCTCAAGGAAACTCAGTTTTCACACTCTATGCTTAGTGCCCTTTGAGTGCATTATCTAGGAATGAACCTGATAGAGCATCCCACACAAACGAATGCTCCACATGCGGGTTTCACATGCCACCAACTCCACATTCACAGGCAATTTCAGCGCCACAGCCGTTTTCAGATAGCCCTCAATGCAAAGGCTCCAGACGCAAATATTGGTGTGAGAGCTAATTCAATCAAGGAAACACTGCATGTTGGTGAAGGGCATATTGAAGAACCATCAGCCGAGTGGTTCTTGTGGGAGAACAACTCCATTTGGCTCACTAACTTCACACACCATCAGGCTTCCAAGCAGCTCTCAAGGAAACTCAGTTTTCACACTCTATGCTTAGTGCTCTTTGTGTGCCTAGGACTGAAATGAAGCTTGGTAGAGCATCCCACACAAACGAATGCTCCACATGCGGGTTTCACATGCCACCATCTCCACATTCACAGGCAAATTCAGCGCTACAGCCGTTTTCAGATAGCCCTCAATGCAAAGGCTCAAGACGCAAATATTGGTGTGAGAGCTAATTCAATCAAGGAAACAATGCATGTTGGTGAAGGGCATATTGAAGAAGGATCAGCAGAGTGGTTCTTGTGGGAGAACAACTCCATTTGGCTCACTAACTTCACACACCATCAGGCTTCCAAGCAGCTCTCAAGGAAACTCAGTTTTCACACTCTATGCTTAGTGCCCTTTGTATGGATAGGATTGAAATGAACCTGGTAGAGCAACCCACACAAACGAATGCTCCACATGCGGGTTTCACATGCCACCAACTCCACATTCACAGGCAACTTCAGCGCCACAGCCGTTTTCAGATAGCCCTCAATGCAAAGGCTCTAGACGCAAATATTGGTGTGAGAGCTAATTCAATCAAGGAAACACTGCATGTTGGTGAAGGGCATATTGAAGAAGGATCAGCCGAGTGGTTCTTGTGGGAGAACAACTCCATTTGGCTCACTAACGTCACACACCATCAGGCTTCCAAGCAGCTCTCAAGGAAACTCAGTTTTCACACTCTATGCTTAGTGCCCTTTGAGTGCATTATCTAGGAATGAACCTGGTAGAGCATCCCACACAAACGAATGCTCCACATGCGGGTTTCACATGCCACCAACTCCACATTCACAGGCAATTTCAGCGCCACAGCCGTTTTCAGATAGCCCTCAATGCAAAGGCTCCAGACGCAAATATTGGTGTGAGAGCTAATTCAATCAAGGAAACACTGCATGTTGGTGAAGGGCATATTGAAGAAGGATCAGCCGAGTGGTTCTTGTGGGAGAACAACTCCATTTGGCTCACTAACTTCACACACCATCAGGCTTCCAAGCAGCTCTCAAGGAAACTCAGTTTTCACACTCTATGCTCAGTGCCCTTTGTATGGATAGGACTGAAATGAACCTGGTAGAGCATCCCACACAAACGAATGCTCCACATGCGGGTTTCACATGCCACCAACTCCACATTCACAGGCAACTTCAGCGCCACAGTCGTTTTCAGATAGCCCTCAATGCAAAGGCTCTAGACGCAAATATTGGTGTGAGAGCTAATTCAATCAAGGAAACACTGCATGTTGGTGAAGGGCATATTGAAGAAGGATCAGCCGAGTGGTTCTTGTGGGAGAACAACTCCATTTGGCTCACTAACGTCACACACCATCAGGCTTCCAAGCAGCTCTCAAGGAAACTCAGTTTTCACACTCTATGCTTAGTGCCCTTTGAGTGCATTATCTAGGAATGAACCTGGTAGAGCATCCAACACAAACGAATGCTCCACATGCGGGTTTCACATGCCACCAACTCCACATTCACAGGCAACTTCAGCACCACAGCCGTTTTCAGATAGCCCTCAAAGGAAAGGCTCTAGACGCAAATATTGGTGTGAGAGCTAATTCAATCAAGGAAACACTGCATGTTGGTGAAGGGCATATTGAAGAAGGATCAGCCGAGTGGTTCTTGTGGGAGAACAACTCCATTTGGCTCACTAACTTCACACACCATCAGGCTTCCAAGCAGCTCTCAAGGAAACTCAGTTTTCACACTCTATGCTTAGTGCCCTTTGTATGGCTAGGACTGAAATGAACCTGGTAGAGCATCCCACACCAACGAATGCTCCACATGCGGGTTTCACATGCCACCAACTCCACATTCACAGGCAACTTCAGCGCCACAGCCGTTTTCAGATAGCCCTCAATGCAAAGGCTCTAGACGCAAATATTGGTGTGAGAGTTAATTCAATCAAGGAAACACTGCATGTTGGTGAAGGGCATATTGAAGAAGGATCAGCCGAGTGGTTCTTGTGGGAGAACAACTCCATTTGGCTCACTAACGTCACACACCATTAGGCTTCCAAGCAGCTCTCAAGGAAACTCAGTTTTCACACTCTATGCTTAGTGCCCTTTGAGTGCATTATCTAGGAATGAACCTGGTAGAGCATCCCACACAAACGAATGCTCCACATGCGGGTTTCACATGCCACCAACTCCACATTCACAGGCAACTTCAGCGCCACAGCCGTTTTCAGATAGCCCTCAAAGGAAAGGCTCTAGACGCAAATATTGGTGTGAGAGCTAATTCAATCAAGGAAACACTGCATGTTGGTGAAGGGCATATTGAAGAAGGATCAGCCGAGTGGTTCTTGTGGGAGAACAACTCCATTTGGCTCACTAACTTCACACACCATCAGGCTTCCAAGCAGCTCTCAAGGAAACTCAGTTTTCACACTCTATGCTTAGTGCCCTTTGTATGGCTAGGACTGAAATGAACCTGGTAGAGCAACCCACACAAACGAATGCTCCACATGCGGGTTTCACATGCCACCAACTCCACATTCACAGGCAACTTCAGCGCCACAGCCGTTTCAGATAGCCCTCAATGCAAAGGCTCCAGACGCAAATATTGGTGTGAGAGCTAATTCAATCAAGGAAACACTGCATGTTGGTGAAGGGCATATTGAAGAAGCATCAGCCGAGTGGTTCTTGTGGGAGAACAACTCCATTTGGCTCACTAACTTCACACACCATCAGGCTTCCAAGCAGCTCTCAAGGAAACTCAGTTTTCACACTCTATGCTTAGTGCCCTTTGAGTGCATTATCTAGGAATGAACCTGGTAGAGCATCCCACACAAACGAATGCTCCACATGCGGGTTTCACATGCCACCAACTCCACATTCACAGGCAACTTCAGCGCCACAGCCGTTTTCAGATAGCCCTCAATGCAAAGGCTCTAGACGCAAATATTGGTGTGAGAGCTAATTCAATCAAGGAAACACTGCATGTTGGTGAAGGGCATATTGAAGAAGCATCAGCCGAGTGGTTCTTGTGGGAGAACAACTCCATTTGGCTCACTAACTTCACACACCATCAGGCTTCCAAGCAGCTCTCAAGGAAACTCAGTTTTCACACTCTATGCTTAGTGCCCTTTGTATGGCTCGGACTGAAATGAACCTGGTAGAGCAACCCACACAAACGAATGCTCCACATGCGGGTTTCACATGCCACCAACTCCACATTCACAGGCAACTTCAGCGCCACAGCCGTTTTCAGATAGCCCTCAATGCAAAGGCTCTAGACGCAAATATTGGTGTGAGAGCTAATTCAATCAAGGAAACACTGCATGTTGGTGAAGGGCATATTGAAGAAGGATCAGCCGAGTGGTTCTTGTGGGAGAACAACTCCATTTGGCTCACTAACTTCACACACCATCAGGCTTCCAAGCAGCTCTCAAGGAAACTCAGTTTTCACACTCTATGCTTAGTGCCCTTTGTATGGCTAGGACTGAAATGAACCTGGTAGAGCAACCCACACAAACGAATGCTCCACATGCGGGTTTCACATGCCACCAACTCCACATTCACAGGCAACTTCAGCGCCACAGCCGTTTTCAGATAGCCCTCAATGCAAAGGCTCCAGACGCAAATATTGGTGTGAGAGCTAATTCAATCAAGGAAACACTGCATGTTGGTGAAGGGCATATTGAAGAAGCATCAGCCGAGTGGTTCTTGTGGGAGAACAACTCCATTTGGCTCACTAACTTCACACACCATCAGGCTTCCAAGCAGCTCTCAAGGAAACTCAGTTTTCACACTCTATGCTTAGTGCCCTTTGAGTGCATTATCTAGGAATGAACCTGGTAGAGCATCCCACACAAACGAATGCTCCACATGCGGGTTTCACATGCACCAACTCCACATTCACAGGCAACTTCAGCGCCACAGCCGTTTTCAGATAGCCCTCAATGCAAAGGCTCTAGACGCAAATATTGGTGTGAGAGCTAATTCAATCAAGGAAACACTGCATGTTGGTGAAGGGCATATTGAAGAAGGATCAGCCGAGTGGTTCTTGTGGGAGAACAACTCCATTTGGCTCACTAACTTCACACACCATCAGGCTTCCAAGCAGCTCTCAAGGAAACTCAGTTTTCACACTCTATGCTTAGTGCCCTTTGTATGGCTAGGACTGAAATGAACCTGGTAGAGCAACCCACACAAACGAATGCTCCACATGCGGGTTTCACATGCCACCAACTCACATTCACAGGCAACTTCAGCGCCACAGCCGTTTTCAGATAGCCCTCAATGCAAAGGCTCTAGACGCAAATATTGGTGTGAGAGCTAATTCAATCAAGGAAACACTGCATGTTGGTGAAGGGCATATTGAAGAAGGATCAGCCGAGTGGTTCTTGTGGGAGAACAACTCCATTTGGCTCACTAACTTCACACACCATCAGGCTTCCAAGCAGCTCTCAAGGAAACTCAGTTTTTCACACTCTATGCTTAGTGCCCTTTGAGTGCCTAGGACTGAAATGAAGTTTGGAGAGCATCCCATATAAACGAATGCTCCACATGCGGGTTTCACATGCCACCAACTCCACATTCACAGGCAACTTCAGCGCCACAGCCGTTTTCAGATAGCCCTCAATGCAAAGGCTCTAGACGCAAATATTGGTGTGAGAGCTAATTCAATCAAGGAAACACTGCATGTTGGTGAAGGGCATATTGAAGAAGGATCAGCCGAGTGGTTCTTGTGGGAGAACAACTCCATTTGGCTCACTAACTTCACACACCATCAGGCTTCCAAGCAGCTCTCAAGGAAACTCAGTTTTCACACTCTATGCTTAGTGCTCTTTGTGTGCCTAGGACTGAAATGAAGCTTGGTCAGCATCCCACACAAACGAATGCTCCACATGCGGGTTTCACATGCCACCAACTCCACATTCACAGGCAACTTCAGCGCCACAGCCGTTTTCAGATAGCCCTCAATGCAAAGGCTCTAGACGCAAATATTGGTGTGAGAGCTAATTCAATCAAGGAAACACTGCATGTTGGTGAAGGGCATATTGAAGAAGGATCAGCAGAGTGGTTCTTGTGGGAGAACAACTCCATTTGGCTCACTAACTTCACACACCATCAGGCTTCCAAGCAGCTCTCAAGGAAACTCAGTTTTCACACTCTATGCTTAGTGCCCTTTGTGTGCCTAGGACTGAAATGAAGCTTGGTCAGCATCCCACACAAACGAATGGTCCACATGCGGGTTTCACATGCCACCAACTCCACATTCACAGGCAACTTCAGCGCCACAGCCGTTTTCAGAAAGCCCTCAATGCAAAGGCTCTAGACGCAAATATTGGTGTGAGAGCTAATTCAATCAAGGAAACACTGCATGTTGGTGAAGGGCATATTGAAGAAGGATCAGCCGAGTGGTTCTTGTGGGAGAACAACTCCATTTGGCTCACTAACTTCACACACCATCAGGCTTCCAAGCAGCTCTCAAGGAAACTCAGTTTTCACACTCTATGCTTAGTGCCCTTTGTATGGCTAGGACTGAAATGAACCTGGTAGAGCATCCCACACAAACGAATGCTCCACATGCGTGTTTCACATGCCACCAACTCCACATTCACAGGCAACTTCAGCGCCACAGCCGTTTTCAGATAGCCCTCAATGCAAAGGCTCTAGACACAAATATTGGTGTGAGAGCTAATTCAATCAAGGAAACACTGCATGTTGGTGAGGGCATATTGAAGAAGCATCAGCCGAGTGGTTCTTGTGGGAGAACAACTCCATTTGGCTCACTAACTTCACACACCATCAGGCTTCCAAGCAGCTCTCAAGGAAACTCAGTTTTCACACTCTATGCTTAGTGCCCTTTGAGTGCATTATCTAGGAATGAACCTGTAGAGCATCCCACACAAACGAATGCTCCACATGCGGGTTTCACATGCCACCAACTCCACATTCACAGGCAACTTCAGCGCCACAGCCGTTTTCAGATAGCC
>NW_026700001.1:0-22417 GCF_030435755.1 Ochotona princeps | reverse complement strand
AATGAACCTGGTAGAGCATCCCACACAAATGAATGCTCCACATGCGGGTTTCATATGACACCAACTCCACATTCAAGGGAAATTCTGAGCCACAGCCGTTTTCAGATAGCCCTCAATGCAAAGGCTCTAGACGCAAATATTGGTGTGAGAGCTAATTCAATCAAGGAAACACTGCATGTTGGTGAAGGGCATATTGCAGAAGGATCAGCCGAGTGGTTCTTGTGGGAGAACAACTCCATTTGGCTCACTAACTTCACACACCATCAGGCTTCCAAGCAGCTCTCAAGGAAACTCACTTTTCTTACTCTATGCTTAGTGCCCTTTGAGTGCATTATCTAGGAATGAAGCTGGTAGAGCATCCCACACAAACGAATTCTCCACATGCGGGTTTCACATGCCACCAACTCCACATTCACAGGCAACTTCAGCGCCACAGCCGTTTTCAGATAGCCCTCAATGCAAAGGCTCTAGACGCAAATATTGGTGTGAGAGCTAATTCAATCAAGGAAACACTGCATGTTGGGGAAGGGCATATTGAAGAAGGATCAGCTGAGTGGTTCTTGTGGGAGAACAACTCCATTTGGCTCACTAACTTCACACACCATCAGGCCACCAAGCAGCTCTCAAGGAAACTCAGTTTTCACACTCTATGCTTAGTGCCCTTTGAGTGCATTATCTAGGAATGAAGCTGGTAGAGCATCCCACACAAACAAATGCTCCACATGCGGGTTTCACATGCCACCAACTCCACATTCACAGGAAACTTCAGCGCCACAGCCGTTTTCACATAGCCCTCAATGCAAAGGCTCTAGACGCAAATATTGGTGTGAGAGCTAATTCAATCAAGGAAACACTGCATTTTGGTGAAGGGCATATTGAAGAAGGATCAGCCGAGTGGTTCTTGTGGGAGAACAACTCCATTTGGCTCACTAACTTCACACACCATCAGGCTTCCAAGCAGCTCTCAAGGAAACTCAGTTTTCACACTCTATGCTTAGTGCCCTTTGAGTACATTATCTAGGAATGAACCTGGTAGAGCATTCCACACAAACGAATGCTCCACATGCGGGTTTCACATGCCACCAACTCCACATTCACAGGCAACTTCAGCGCCACAGCCGTTTTCACATAGCCCTCAATGCAAAGGCTCTAGACGCAAATATTGGTGTGAGAGCTATTTCAATCAAGGAAACACTGCATGTTGGTGAAGGGCATATTGAAGAAGGATCAGCTGAGTGGTTCTTGTGGGAGAACAACTCCATTTGGCTCACTAACTTCACACACCATCAGGCCACCAAGCAGCTCTCAAGGAAACTCAGTTTTCACACTCTATGCTTAGTGCCCTTTGAGTGCATTATCTAGGAATGAAGCTGGTAGAGCATCCCACACAAACGAATGCTCCACATGCGGGTTTCACATGCCACCAACTCCACATTCACAGGCAACTTCAGCGCCACAGCCGTTTTCAGATAGCCCTCAATGCAAAGGCTCTAGACGCAAATATTGGTGTGAGAGCTAATTCAATCAAGGAAACACTGCATTTTGGTGAAGGGCATATTGAAGAAGGATCAGCCGAGTGGTTCTTGTGGGAGAACAACTCCATTTGGCTCACTAACTTCACACACCATCAGGCTTCCAAGCAGCTCTCAAGGAAACGCACTTTTCACACTCTATGCTTAGTGCCCTTTGAGTGCATTATCTAGGAATGAACCTGGTAGAGCATCCCACACAAACAAATGCTCCACATGCGGGTTTCACATGCCACCAACTCCACATTCAAGGGAAATTCTGTGCCACAGCCGTTTTCAGATAGCCCTCATTGCAAAGGCTCTAGACGCAAATATTGGTGTGAGAGCTAATTCAATCAAGGAAACACTGCATGTTGGTGAAGGGCATATTGCAGAAGGATCAGCCGAGTGGTTCTTGTGGGAGAACAACTCCATTTGGCTCACTAACTTCACACACCATCAGGCTTCCAAGCAGCTCTCAAGGAAACTCAGTTTTCACACTCTATGCTTAGTGCCCTTTGAGTGCATTATCTAGGAATGAAGCTGGTAGAGCATCCAACACAAACGAATGCTCCACATGCGGGTTTCACATGCCACCAACTCCACATTCACAGGCAACTTCAGCGCCACAGCCGTTTTCAGATAGCCCTCAATGCAAAGGCTCTAGACGCAAATATTGGTGTGAGAGCTAATTCAATCAAGGAAACACTGCATGTTGGTGAAGGGCATATTGCAGAAGGATCAGCCGAGTGGTTCTTGTGGGAGAACAACTCCATTTGGCTCACTAACTTCACACACCATCAGGCTTCCAAGCAGCTCTCAAGGAAACACAGTTTTCACACTCTATGCTTAGTGCCCTTTGAGTGCATTATCTAGGAATGAACCTGGTAGAGCATCCCACACAAACGAATGCTCCACATGCGGGTTTCACATGCCACCAACTCCAAATTCACAGGAAACTTCAGCGCCACAGCCGTTTTCAGATAGCCCTCAATGCAAAGGCTCTAGACGCAAATATTGGTGTGAGAGCTAATTCAATCAAGGAAACACTGCATGTTGGTGAAGGGCATATTGCAGAAGGATCAGCCGAGTGGTTCTTGTGGGAGAACAACTCCATTTGGCTCACTAACTTCACACACCATCAGGCTTCCAAGCAGCTCTCAAGGAAACTCAGTTTTCACACTCTATGCTTAGTGCCCTTTGAGTGCATTATCTAGGAATGAACCTGGTAGAGCATCCCACACAAACGAATGCTCCACATGCGGGTTTCACATGCCACCAACTCCACATTCACAGGCAACTTCAGCGCCACAGCCGTTTTCACATAGCCCTCAATGCAAAGGCTCTAGACGCAAATATTGGTGTGAGAGCTAATTCAATCAAGGAAACACTGCATGTTGGTGAAGGGCATATTGCAGAAGGATCAGCTGAGTGGTTCTTGTGGGAGAACAACTCCATTTGGCTCACTAACTTCACACACCATCAGGCTTCCAAGCAGCTCTCAAGGAAACTCAGTTTTCACACTCTATGCTTAGTGCCCTTTGAGTGCATTATCTAGGAATGAAGCTGGTAGAGCATCCCACACAAATGAATGCTCCACATTCGGGTTTCATATGACACCAACTCCACATTCACAGGCAACTTCAGCGCCACAGCCGTTTTCAGATAGCCCTCAATGCAAAGGCTCTAGACGCAAATATTGGTGTGAGAGCTAATTCAATCAAGGAAACACTGCATGTTGGTGAAGGGCATATTGAAGAAGGATCAGCCGAGTGGTTCTTGTGGGAGAACAACTCCATTTGGCTCACTAACTTCACACACCATCAGGCTTCCAAGCAGCTCTCAAGGAAACTCACTTTTCTTACTCTATGCTTAGTGCCCTTTGAGTGCATTATCTAGGAATGAACCTGGTAGAGCATTCCACACAAACGAATGCTCCACATGCGGGTTTCACATGCCACCAACTCCACATTCACGGGCAACTTCAGCGCCACAGCCGTTTTCACATAGCCCTCAATGCAAAGGCTCTAGACGCAAATATTGGTGTGAGAGCTAATTCAATCAAGGAAACACTGCATGTTGGTGAAGGGCATATTGAAGAAGGATCAGCTGAGTGGTTCTTGTGGGAGAACAACTCCATTTGGCTCACTAACTTCACACACCATCAGGCCACCAAGCAGCTCTCAAGGAAACTCAGTTTTCACACTCTATGCTTAGTGCCCTTTGAGTGCTTAATCTAGGAATGAAGCTGGTAGAGCATCCCACACAAACGAATGCTCCACATGCGGGTTTCACATGCCACCAACTCCACATTCACAGGCAACTTCAGCGCCACAGCCGTTTTCAGATAGCCCTCAATGCAAAGGCTCTAGACGCAAATATTGGTGTGAGAGCTAATTCAATCAAGGAAACACTGCATGTTGGTGAAGGGCATATTGAAGAAGGATCAGCCGAGTGGTTCTTGTGGGAGAACAACTCCATTTGGCTCACTAACTTCACACACCATCAGGCTTCCAAGCAGCTCTCAAGGAAACTCACTTTTCACACTCTGTGCTTAGTGCCCTTTGAGTGCATTATCTAGGAATGAACCTGGTAGAGCATCCCACACAAACAAATGCTCCACATGCGGGTTTCACATGCCACCAACTCCACATTCACAGGCAACTTCAGCGCCACAGCCGTTTTCAGATAGCCCTCAATGCAAAGGCTCTAGACGCAAATATTGGTGTGAGAGCTAATTCAATCAAGGAAACACTGCATGTTGGTGAAGGGCATATTGCAGAAGGATCAGCCGAGTGGTTCTTGTGGGAGAACAACTCCATTTGGCTCACTAACTTCACACACCATCAGGCTTCCAAGCAGCTCTCAAGGAAACTCAGTTTTCACACTCTATGCTTAGTGCCCTTTGAGTGCATTATCTAGGAATGAACCTGGTAGAGCATCCCACACAAACGAATGCTCCACATGCGGGTTTCACATGCCACCAACTCCACATTCACAGGCAACTTCAGCGCCACAGCCGTTTTCAGATAGCCCTCAATGCAAAGGCTCTAGACACAAATATTGGTGTGAGAGCTAATTCAATCAAGGAAACACTGCATGTTGGTGAAGGGCATATTGCAGAAGGATCAGCTGAGTGGTTCTTGTGGGAGAACAACTCCATTTGGCTCACTAACTTCACACACCATCAGGCTTCCAAGCAGCTCTCAAGGAAACTCAGTTTTCACACTCTATGCTTAGTGCCCTTTGAGTGCATTATCTAGGAATGAACCTGGTAGAGCATCCCACACAAACGAATGCTCCACATGCGGGTTTCACATGCCACCAACTCCACATTCACAGGCAACTTCAGCGCCACAGCCGTTTTCAGATAGCCCTCAATGCAAAGGCTCTAGACGCAAATATTGGTGTGAGAGCTAATTCAATCAAGGAAACACTGCATGTTGGTGAAGGGCATATTGAAGAAGGATCAGCCGAGTGGTTCTTGTGGGAGAACAACTCCATTTGGCTCACTAACTTCACACACCATCAGGCTTCCAAGCAGCTCTCAAGGAAACGCACTTTTCACACTCTATGCTTAGTGCCCTTTGAGTGCATTATCTAGGAATGAACCTGGTAGAGCATCCCACATAAACAAATGCTCCACATGCGGGTTTCACATGCCACCAACTCCACATTCACAGGCAACTTCAGCGCCACAGCCGTTTTCACATAGCCCTCAATGCAAAGGCTCTAGACGCAAATATTGGTGTGAGAGCTAATTCAATCAAGGAAACACTGCATGTTGGTGAAGGGCATATTGCAGAAGGATCAGCCGAGTGGTTCTTGTGGGAGAACAACTCCATTTGGCTCACTAACTTCACACACCATCAGGCTTCCAAGCAGCTCTCAAGGAAACTCACTTTTCACACTCTATGCTTAGTGCCCTTTGAGTGCATTATCTAGGAATGAAGCTGGTAGAGCATCCCACACAAACGAATGCTCCACATGCGGGTTTCACATGCCACCAACTCCACATTCACAGGCAACTTCAGCGCCACAGCCGTTTTCAGATAGCCCTCAATGCAAAGGCTCTAGACGCAAATATTGGTGTGAGAGCTAATTCAATCAAGGAAACACTGCATGTTGGTGAAGGGCATATTGCAGAAGGATCAGCCGAGTGGTTCTTGTGGGAGAACAACTCCATTTGGCTCACTAACTTCACACACCATCAGGCTTCCAAGCAGCTCTCAAGGAAACTCACTTTTCACACTCTATGCTTAGTGCCCTTTGAGTGCATTATCTAGGAATGAAGCTGGTAGAGCATCCCACACAAACGAATGCTCCACATGCGGGTTTCACATGCCACCAACTCCACATTCACAGGCAACTTCAGCGCCACAGCCGTTTTCAGATAGCCCTCAATGCAAAGGCTCTAGACGCAAATATTGGTGTGAGAGCTAATTCAATGAAGGAAACACTGCATGTTGGTGAAGGGCATATTGCAGAAGGATCAGCCGAGTGGTTCTTGTGGGAGAACAACTCCATTTGGCTCACTAACTTCACACACCATCAGGCTTCCAAGCAGCTCTCAAGGAAACTCAGTTTTCACACTCTATGCTTAGTGCCCTTTGAGTGCATTATCTAGGAATGAAGCTGGTAGAGCATCCCACACAAATGAATGCTCCACATTCGGGTTTCATATGACACCAACTCCACATTCAAGGGAAATTCTGAGCCACAGCCGTTTTCAGATAGCCCTCAATGCAAAGGCTCTAGACACAAATATTGGTGTGAGAGCTAATTCAATCAAGGAAACACTGCATGTTGGTGAAGGGCATATTGAAGAAGGATCAGCTGAGTGGTTCTTGTGGGAGAACAACTCCATTTGGCTCACTAACTTCACACACCATCAGGCTTCCAAGCAGCTCTCAAGGAAACTCAGTTTTCACACTCTATGCTTAGTGCCCTTTGAGTGCATTATCTAGGAATGAACCTGGTAGAGCATCCCACACAAACGAATGCTCCACATGCGGGTTTCACATGCCACCAACTCCACATTCACAGGCAACTTCAGCGCCACAGCCGTTTTCACATAGCCCTCAATGCAAAGGCTCTAGACGCAAATATTGGTGTGAGAGCTAATTCAATCAAGGAAACACTGCATGTTGGTGAAGGGCATATTGAAGAAGGATCAGCCGAGTGGTTCTTGTGGGAGAACAACTCCATTTGTCTCACTAACTTCACACACTATCAGGCTTCCAAGCAGCTCTCAAGGAAACTCAGTTTTCACACTCTATGCTTAGTGCCCTTTGATTGCATTATCTAGGAATGAAGCTGGTAGAGCATCCCACACAAACGAATGCTCCACATGGGGGTTTCACATGCCACCAACTCCACATTCACAGGCAACTTCAGCGCCACAGCCGTTTTCACATAGCCCTCAATGCAAAGGCTCTAGACGCAAATATTGGTGTGAGAGCTAATTCAATCAAGGAAACACTGCATGTTGGTGAAGGGCATATTGCAGAAGGATCAGCCGAGTGGTTCTTGTGGGAGAACAACTCCATTTGGCTCACTAACTTCACACACCATCAGGCTTCCAAGCAGCTCTCAAGGAAACACAGTTTTCACACTCTATGCTTAGTGCCCTTTGAGTGCATTATCTAGGAATGAACCTGGTAGAGCATCCCACACAAACGAATGCTCCACATGCGGGTTTCACATGCCACCAACTCCAAATTCACAGGAAACTTCAGCGCCACAGCCGTTTTCAGATAGCCCTCAATGCAAAGGCTCTAGACGCAAATATTGGTGTGAGAGCTAATTCAATCAAGGAAACACTGCATGTTGGTGAAGGGCATATTGCAGAAGGATCAGCCGAGTGGTTCTTGTGGGAGAACAACTCCATTTGGCTCACTAACTTCACACACCATCAGGCTTCCAAGCAGCTCTCAAGGAAACTCAGTTTTCACACTCTATGCTTAGTGCCCTTTGAGTGCATTATCTAGGAATGAACCTGGTAGAGTATCCCACACAAACGAATGCTCCACATGCGGGTTTCACATGCCACCAACTCCACATTCACAGGAAACTTCAGCGCCACAGCCGTTTTCACATAGCCCTCAATGCAAAGGCTCTAGACGCAAATATTGGTGTGAGAGCTAATTCAATCAAGGAAACACTGCATGTTGGTGAAGGGCATATTGCAGAAGGATCAGCTGAGTGGTTCTTGTGGGAGAACAACTCCATTTGGCTCACTAACTTCACACACCATCAGGCTTCCAAGCAGCTCTCAAGGAAACTCAGTTTTCACACTCTATGCTTAGTGCCCTTTGAGTGCATTATCTAGGAATGAACCTGGTAGAGCATCCCACACAAATGAATGCTCCACATGCGGGTTTCATATGACACCAACTCCACATTCAAGGGAAATTCTGAGCCACAGCCGTTTTCAGATAGCCCTCAATGCAAAGGCTCTAGACGCAAATATTGGTGTGAGAGCTAATTCAATCAAGGAAACACTGCATGTTGGTGAAGGGCATATTGCAGAAGGATCAGCCGAGTGGTTCTTGTGGGAGAACAACTCCATTTGGCTCACTAACTTCACACACCATCAGGCTTCCAAGCAGCTCTCAAGGAAACTCACTTTTCTTACTCTATGCTTAGTGCCCTTTGAGTGCATTATCTAGGAATGAAGCTGGTAGAGCATCCCACACAAACGAATTCTCCACATGCGGGTTTCACATGCCACCAACTCCACATTCACAGGCAACTTCAGCGCCACAGCCGTTTTCAGATAGCCCTCAATGCAAAGGCTCTAGACGCAAATATTGGTGTGAGAGCTAATTCAATCAAGGAAACACTGCATGTTGGGGAAGGGCATATTGAAGAAGGATCAGCTGAGTGGTTCTTGTGGGAGAACAACTCCATTTGGCTCACTAACTTCACACACCATCAGGCCACCAAGCAGCTCTCAAGGAAACTCAGTTTTCACACTCTATGCTTAGTGCCCTTTGAGTGCATTATCTAGGAATGAAGCTGGTAGAGCATCCCACACAAACAAATGCTCCACATGCGGGTTTCACATGCCACCAACTCCACATTCACAGGAAACTTCAGCGCCACAGCCGTTTTCACATAGCCCTCAATGCAAAGGCTCTAGACGCAAATATTGGTGTGAGAGCTAATTCAATCAAGGAAACACTGCATTTTGGTGAAGGGCATATTGAAGAAGGATCAGCCGAGTGGTTCTTGTGGGAGAACAACTCCATTTGGCTCACTAACTTCACACACCATCAGGCTTCCAAGCAGCTCTCAAGGAAACTCAGTTTTCACACTCTATGCTTAGTGCCCTTTGAGTACATTATCTAGGAATGAACCTGGTAGAGCATTCCACACAAACGAATGCTCCACATGCGGGTTTCACATGCCACCAACTCCACATTCACAGGCAACTTCAGCGCCACAGCCGTTTTCACATAGCCCTCAATGCAAAGGCTCTAGACGCAAATATTGGTGTGAGAGCTATTTCAATCAAGGAAACACTGCATGTTGGTGAAGGGCATATTGAAGAAGGATCAGCTGAGTGGTTCTTGTGGGAGAACAACTCCATTTGGCTCACTAACTTCACACACCATCAGGCCACCAAGCAGCTCTCAAGGAAACTCAGTTTTCACACTCTATGCTTAGTGCCCTTTGAGTGCATTATCTAGGAATGAAGCTGGTAGAGCATCCCACACAAACGAATGCTCCACATGCGGGTTTCACATGCCACCAACTCCACATTCACAGGCAACTTCAGCGCCACAGCCGTTTTCAGATAGCCCTCAATGCAAAGGCTCTAGACGCAAATATTGGTGTGAGAGCTAATTCAATCAAGGAAACACTGCATTTTGGTGAAGGGCATATTGAAGAAGGATCAGCCGAGTGGTTCTTGTGGGAGAACAACTCCATTTGGCTCACTAACTTCACACACCATCAGGCTTCCAAGCAGCTCTCAAGGAAACGCACTTTTCACACTCTATGCTTAGTGCCCTTTGAGTGCATTATCTAGGAATGAACCTGGTAGAGCATCCCACACAAACAAATGCTCCACATGCGGGTTTCACATGCCACCAACTCCACATTCAAGGGAAATTCTGTGCCACAGCCGTTTTCAGATAGCCCTCATTGCAAAGGCTCTAGACGCAAATATTGGTGTGAGAGCTAATTCAATCAAGGAAACACTGCATGTTGGTGAAGGGCATATTGCAGAAGGATCAGCCGAGTGGTTCTTGTGGGAGAACAACTCCATTTGGCTCACTAACTTCACACACCATCAGGCTTCCAAGCAGCTCTCAAGGAAACTCAGTTTTCACACTCTATGCTTAGTGCCCTTTGAGTGCATTATCTAGGAATGAAGCTGGTAGAGCATCCCACACAAACGAATGCTCCACATGGGGGTTTCACATGCCACCAACTCCACATTCACAGGCAACTTCAGCGCCACAGCCGTTTTCAGATAGCCCTCAATGCAAAGGCTCTAGACGCAAATATTGGTGTGAGAGCTAATTCAATCAAGGAAACACTGCATGTTGGTGAAGGGCATATTGCAGAAGGATCAGCCGAGTGGTTCTTGTGGGAGAACAACTCCATTTGGCTCACTAACTTCACACACCATCAGGCTTCCAAGCAGCTCTCAAGGAAACACAGTTTTCACACTCTATGCTTAGTGCCCTTTGAGTGCATTATCTAGGAATGAACCTGGTAGAGCATCCCACACAAACGAATGCTCCACATGCGGGTTTCACATGCCACCAACTCCAAATTCACAGGAAACTTCAGCGCCACAGCCGTTTTCAGATAGCCCTCAATGCAAAGGCTCTAGACGCAAATATTGGTGTGAGAGCTAATTCAATCAAGGAAACACTGCATGTTGGTGAAGGGCATATTGCAGAAGGATCAGCCGAGTGGTTCTTGTGGGAGAACAACTCCATTTGGCTCACTAACTTCACACACCATCAGGCTTCCAAGCAGCTCTCAAGGAAACTCAGTTTTCACACTCTATGCTTAGTGCCCTTTGAGTGCATTATCTAGGAATGAACCTGGTAGAGCATCCCACACAAACGAATGCTCCACATGCGGGTTTCACATGCCACCAACTCCACATTCACAGGCAACTTCAGCGCCACAGCCGTTTTCACATAGCCCTCAATGCAAAGGCTCTAGACGCAAATATTGGTGTGAGAGCTAATTCAATCAAGGAAACACTGCATGTTGGTGAAGGGCATATTGCAGAAGGATCAGCTGAGTGGTTCTTGTGGGAGAACAACTCCATTTGGCTCACTAACTTCACACACCATCAGGCTTCCAAGCAGCTCTCAAGGAAACTCAGTTTTCACACTCTATGCTTAGTGCCCTTTGAGTGCATTATCTAGGAATGAAGCTGGTAGAGCATCCCACACAAATGAATGCTCCACATTCGGGTTTCATATGACACCAACTCCACATTCACAGGCAACTTCAGCGCCACAGCCGTTTTCAGATAGCCCTCAATGCAAAGGCTCTAGACGCAAATATTGGTGTGAGAGCTAATTCAATCAAGGAAACACTGCATGTTGGTGAAGGGCATATTGAAGAAGGATCAGCCGAGTGGTTCTTGTGGGAGAACAACTCCATTTGGCTCACTAACTTCACACACCATCAGGCTTCCAAGCAGCTCTCAAGGAAACTCACTTTTCTTACTCTATGCTTAGTGCCCTTTGAGTGCATTATCTAGGAATGAACCTGGTAGAGCATTCCACACAAACGAATGCTCCACATGCGGGTTTCACATGCCACCAACTCCACATTCACGGGCAACTTCAGCGCCACAGCCGTTTTCACATAGCCCTCAATGCAAAGGCTCTAGACGCAAATATTGGTGTGAGAGCTAATTCAATCAAGGAAACACTGCATGTTGGTGAAGGGCATATTGAAGAAGGATCAGCTGAGTGGTTCTTGTGGGAGAACAACTCCATTTGGCTCACTAACTTCACACACCATCAGGCCACCAAGCAGCTCTCAAGGAAACTCAGTTTTCACACTCTATGCTTAGTGCCCTTTGAGTGCTTAATCTAGGAATGAAGCTGGTAGAGCATCCCACACAAACGAATGCTCCACATGCGGGTTTCACATGCCACCAACTCCACATTCACAGGCAACTTCAGCGCCACAGCCGTTTTCAGATAGCCCTCAATGCAAAGGCTCTAGACGCAAATATTGGTGTGAGAGCTAATTCAATCAAGGAAACACTGCATGTTGGTGAAGGGCATATTGAAGAAGGATCAGCCGAGTGGTTCTTGTGGGAGAACAACTCCATTTGGCTCACTAACTTCACACACCATCAGGCTTCCAAGCAGCTCTCAAGGAAACTCACTTTTCACACTCTGTGCTTAGTGCCCTTTGAGTGCATTATCTAGGAATGAACCTGGTAGAGCATCCCACACAAACAAATGCTCCACATGCGGGTTTCACATGCCACCAACTCCACATTCACAGGCAACTTCAGCGCCACAGCCGTTTTCAGATAGCCCTCAATGCAAAGGCTCTAGACGCAAATATTGGTGTGAGAGCTAATTCAATCAAGGAAACACTGCATGTTGGTGAAGGGCATATTGCAGAAGGATCAGCCGAGTGGTTCTTGTGGGAGAACAACTCCATTTGGCTCACTAACTTCACACACCATCAGGCTTCCAAGCAGCTCTCAAGGAAACTCAGTTTTCACACTCTATGCTTAGTGCCCTTTGAGTGCATTATCTAGGAATGAACCTGGTAGAGCATCCCACACAAACGAATGCTCCACATGCGGGTTTCACATGCCACCAACTCCACATTCACAGGCAACTTCAGCGCCACAGCCGTTTTCAGATAGCCCTCAATGCAAAGGCTCTAGACACAAATATTGGTGTGAGAGCTAATTCAATCAAGGAAACACTGCATGTTGGTGAAGGGCATATTGCAGAAGGATCAGCCGAGTGGTTCTTGTGGGAGAACAACTCCATTTGGCTCACTAACTTCACACACCATCAGGCTTCCAAGCAGCTCTCAAGGAAACTCAGTTTTCACACTCTATGCTTAGTGCCCTTTGAGTGCATTATCTAGGAATGAACCTGGTAGAGCATCCCACACAAACGAATGCTCCACATGCGGGTTTCACATGCCACCAACTCCACATTCACAGGCAACTTCAGCGCCACAGCCGTTTTCAGATAGCCCTCAATGCAAAGGCTCTAGACGCAAATATTGGTGTGAGAGCTAATTCAATCAAGGAAACACTGCATGTTGGTGAAGGGCATATTGAAGAAGGATCAGCCGAGTGGTTCTTGTGGGAGAACAACTCCATTTGGCTCACTAACTTCACACACCATCAGGCTTCCAAGCAGCTCTCAAGGAAACGCACTTTTCACACTCTATGCTTAGTGCCCTTTGAGTGCATTATCTAGGAATGAACCTGGTAGAGCATCCCACATAAACAAATGCTCCACATGCGGGTTTCACATGCCACCAACTCCACATTCACAGGCAACTTCAGCGCCACAGCCGTTTTCACATAGCCCTCAATGCAAAGGCTCTAGACGCAAATATTGGTGTGAGAGCTAATTCAATCAAGGAAACACTGCATGTTGGTGAAGGGCATATTGCAGAAGGATCAGCCGAGTGGTTCTTGTGGGAGAACAACTCCATTTGGCTCACTAACTTCACACACCATCAGGCTTCCAAGCAGCTCTCAAGGAAACTCACTTTTCACACTCTATGCTTAGTGCCCTTTGAGTGCATTATCTAGGAATGAAGCTGGTAGAGCATCCCACACAAACGAATGCTCCACATGCGGGTTTCACATGCCACCAACTCCACATTCACAGGCAACTTCAGCGCCACAGCCGTTTTCAGATAGCCCTCAATGCAAAGGCTCTAGACGCAAATATTGGTGTGAGAGCTAATTCAATCAAGGAAACACTGCATGTTGGTGAAGGGCATATTGCAGAAGGATCAGCCGAGTGGTTCTTGTGGGAGAACAACTCCATTTGGCTCACTAACTTCACACACCATCAGGCTTCCAAGCAGCTCTCAAGGAAACTCACTTTTCACACTCTATGCTTAGTGCCCTTTGAGTGCATTATCTAGGAATGAAGCTGGTAGAGCATCCCACACAAACGAATGCTCCACATGCGGGTTTCACATGCCACCAACTCCACATTCACAGGCAACTTCAGCGCCACAGCCGTTTTCAGATAGCCCTCAATGCAAAGGCTCTAGACGCAAATATTGGTGTGAGAGCTAATTCAATGAAGGAAACACTGCATGTTGGTGAAGGGCATATTGCAGAAGGATCAGCCGAGTGGTTCTTGTGGGAGAACAACTCCATTTGGCTCACTAACTTCACACACCATCAGGCTTCCAAGCAGCTCTCAAGGAAACTCAGTTTTCACACTCTATGCTTAGTGCCCTTTGAGTGCATTATCTAGGAATGAAGCTGGTAGAGCATCCCACACAAATGAATGCTCCACATTCGGGTTTCATATGACACCAACTCCACATTCAAGGGAAATTCTGAGCCACAGCCGTTTTCAGATAGCCCTCAATGCAAAGGCTCTAGACACAAATATTGGTGTGAGAGCTAATTCAATCAAGGAAACACTGCATGTTGGTGAAGGGCATATTGAAGAAGGATCAGCTGAGTGGTTCTTGTGGGAGAACAACTCCATTTGGCTCACTAACTTCACACACCATCAGGCTTCCAAGCAGCTCTCAAGGAAACTCAGTTTTCACACTCTATGCTTAGTGCCCTTTGAGTGCATTATCTAGGAATGAACCTGGTAGAGCATCCCACACAAACGAATGCTCCACATGCGGGTTTCACATGCCACCAACTCCACATTCACAGGCAACTTCAGCGCCACAGCCGTTTTCACATAGCCCTCAATGCAAAGGCTCTAGACGCAAATATTGGTGTGAGAGCTAATTCAATCAAGGAAACACTGCATGTTGGTGAAGGGCATATTGAAGAAGGATCAGCCGAGTGGTTCTTGTGGGAGAACAACTCCATTTGTCTCACTAACTTCACACACTATCAGGCTTCCAAGCAGCTCTCAAGGAAACTCAGTTTTCACACTCTATGCTTAGTGCCCTTTGATTGCATTATCTAGGAATGAAGCTGGTAGAGCATCCCACACAAACGAATGCTCCACATGGGGGTTTCACATGCCACCAACTCCACATTCACAGGCAACTTCAGCGCCACAGCCGTTTTCACATAGCCCTCAATGCAAAGGCTCTAGACGCAAATATTGGTGTGAGAGCTAATTCAATCAAGGAAACACTGCATGTTGGTGAAGGGCATATTGCAGAAGGATCAGCCGAGTGGTTCTTGTGGGAGAACAACTCCATTTGGCTCACTAACTTCACACACCATCAGGCTTCCAAGCAGCTCTCAAGGAAACACAGTTTTCACACTCTATGCTTAGTGCCCTTTGAGTGCATTATCTAGGAATGAACCTGGTAGAGCATCCCACACAAACGAATGCTCCACATGCGGGTTTCACATGCCACCAACTCCAAATTCACAGGAAACTTCAGCGCCACAGCCGTTTTCAGATAGCCCTCAATGCAAAGGCTCTAGACGCAAATATTGGTGTGAGAGCTAATTCAATCAAGGAAACACTGCATGTTGGTGAAGGGCATATTGCAGAAGGATCAGCCGAGTGGTTCTTGTGGGAGAACAACTCCATTTGGCTCACTAACTTCACACACCATCAGGCTTCCAAGCAGCTCTCAAGGAAACTCAGTTTTCACACTCTATGCTTAGTGCCCTTTGAGTGCATTATCTAGGAATGAAGCTGGTAGAGCATCCCACACAAACGAATGCTCCACATGCGGGTTTCACATGCCACCAACTCCACATTCACAGGCAACTTCAGCGCCACAGCCGTTTTCACATAGCCCTCAATGCAAAGGCTCTAGACGCAAATATTGGTGTGATAGCTAATTCAATCAAGGAAACACTGCATGTTGGTAAAGGGCATATTGCAGAAGGATCAGCCGAGTGGTTCTTGTGGGAGAACAACTCCATTTGGCTCACTAACTTCACACACCATCAGGCTTCCAAGCAGCTCTCAAGGAAACTCAGTTTTCACACTCTATGCTTAGTGCCCTTTGAGTGCATTATCTAGGAATGAACCTGGTAGAGCATCCCACACAAATGAATGCTCCACATGCGGGTTTCATATGACACCAACTCCACATTCAAGGGAAATTCTGAGCCACAGCCGTTTTCAGATAGCCCTCAATGCAAAGGCTCTAGATGCAAATATTGGTGTGAGAGCTAATTCAATCAAGGAAACACTGCATGTTGGTGAAGGGCATATTGCAGAAGGATCAGCCGAGTGGTTCTTGTGGGAGAACAACTCCATTTGGCTCACTAACTTTACACACCATCAGGCTTCCAAGCAGCTCTCAAGGAAACTCAGTTTTCTTACTCTATGCTTAGTGCCCTTTGAGTGCATTATCTAGGAATGAACCTGGTAGAGCATTCCACACAAACGAATGCTCCACATGCGGGTTTCACATGCCACCAACTCCACATTCACAGGCAACTTCAGCGCCACAGCCGTTTTCACATAGCCCTCAATGCAAAGGCTCTAGACGCAAATATTGGTGTGAGAGCTAATTCAATCAAGGAAACACTGCATGTTGGTGAAGGGCATATTGAAGAAGGATCAGCTGAGTGGTTCTTGTGGGAGAACAACTCCATTTGGCTCACTAACTTCACACACCATCAGGCCACCAAGCAGCTCTCAAGGAAACTCAGTTTTCACACTCTATGCTTAGTGCCCTTTGAGTGCATTATCTAGGAATGAACCTGGTAGAGCATCCCACACAAACGAATGCTCCACATGCGGGTTTCACATGCCACCAACTCCACATTCACAGGCAACTTCAGCGCCACAGCCGTTTTCAGATAGCCCTCAATGCAAAGGCTCTAGACGCAAATATTGGTGTGAGAGCTAATTCAATCAAGGAAACACTGCATTTTGGTGAAGGGCATATTGAAGAAGGATCAGCCGAGTGGTTCTTGTGGGAGAACAACTCCATTTGGCTCACTAACTTCACACACCATCAGGCTTCCAAGCAGCTCTCAAGGAAACGCACTTTTCACACTCTATGCTTAGTGCCCTTTGAGTGCATTATCTAGGAATGAACCTGGTAGAGCATCCCACACAAACGAATGCTCCACATGCGGGTTTCACATGCCACCAACTCCACATTCACAGGCAACTTCAGCGCCACAGCCGTTTTCACATAGCCCTCAATGCAAAGGCTCTAGACGCAAATATTGGTGTGATAGCTAATTCAATCAAGGAAACACTGCATGTTGGTAAAGGGCATATTGCAGAAGGATCAGCCGAGTGGTTCTTGTGGGAGAACAACTCCATTTGGCTCACTAACTTCACACACCATCAGGCTTCCAAGCAGCTCTCAAGGAAACTCAGTTTTCACACTCTATGCTTAGTGCCCTTTGAGTGCATTATCTAGGAATGAACCTGGTAGAGCATCCCACACAAATGAATGCTCCACATGCGGGTTTCATATGACACCAACTCCACATTCAAGGGAAATTCTGAGCCACAGCCGTTTTCAGATAGCCCTCAATGCAAAGGCTCTAGATGCAAATATTGGTGTGAGAGCTAATTCAATCAAGGAAACACTGCATGTTGGTGAAGGGCATATTGCAGAAGGATCAGCCGAGTGGTTCTTGTGGGAGAACAACTCCATTTGGCTCACTAACTTTACACACCATCAGGCTTCCAAGCAGCTCTCAAGGAAACTCAGTTTTCTTACTCTATGCTTAGTGCCCTTTGAGTGCATTATCTAGGAATGAACCTGGTAGAGCATTCCACACAAACGAATGCTCCACATGCGGGTTTCACATGCCACCAACTCCACATTCACAGGCAACTTCAGCGCCACAGCCGTTTTCACATAGCCCTCAATGCAAAGGCTCTAGACGCAAATATTGGTGTGAGAGCTAATTCAATCAAGGAAACACTGCATGTTGGTGAAGGGCATATTGAAGAAGGATCAGCTGAGTGGTTCTTGTGGGAGAACAACTCCATTTGGCTCACTAACTTCACACACCATCAGGCCACCAAGCAGCTCTCAAGGAAACTCAGTTTTCACACTCTATGCTTAGTGCCCTTTGAGTGCATTATCTAGGAATGAACCTGGTAGAGCATCCCACACAAACGAATGCTCCACATGCGGGTTTCACATGCCACCAACTCCACATTCACAGGCAACTTCAGCGCCACAGCCGTTTTCAGATAGCCCTCAATGCAAAGGCTCTAGACGCAAATATTGGTGTGAGAGCTAATTCAATCAAGGAAACACTGCATTTTGGTGAAGGGCATATTGAAGAAGGATCAGCCGAGTGGTTCTTGTGGGAGAACAACTCCATTTGGCTCACTAACTTCACACACCATCAGGCTTCCAAGCAGCTCTCAAGGAAACGCACTTTTCACACTCTATGCTTAGTGCCCTTTGAGTGCATTATCTAGGAATGAACCTGGTAGAGCATCCCACACAAACAAATGCTCCACATGCGGGTTTCACATGCCACCAACTCCACATTCACAGGCAACTTCAGCGCCACAGCCGTTTTCAGATAGCCCTCAATGCAAAGGCTCTAGACGCAAATATTGGTGTGAGAGCTAATTCAATCAAGGAAACACTGCATGTTGGCGAAGGGCATATTGCAGAAGGATGAGCCGAGTGGTTCTTGTGGGAGAACAACTCCATTTGGCTCACTAACTTCACACACCATCAGGCTTCCAAGCAGCTCTCAAGGAAACTCAGTTTTCACACTCTATGCTTAGTGCCCTTTGAGTGCATTATCTAGGAATGAAGCTGGTAGAGCATCCCACACAAACAAATGCTCCACATGCGGGCTTCACATGCCACCAACTCCACATTCACAGGCAACTTCAGCGCCACAGCCGTTTTCAGATAGCCCTCAATGCAAAGGCTCTAGACACAAATATTGGTGTGAGAGCTAATTCAATCAAGGAAACACTGCATGTTGGTTGAATTGCATATTGAAGAAGGATCAGCTGAGTGGTTCTTGTGGGAGAACAACTCCATTTGGCTCACTAACTTCACACACCATCAGGCTTCCAAGCAGCTCTCAAGGAAACTCAGTTTTCACACTCTATGCTTAGTGCCCTTTGAGTGCATTATCTAGGAATGAACCTGGGAGAGCATCCCACACAAACGAATGCTCCACATGCGGGTTTCACATGCCACCAACTCCACTTGCACAGGCAACTTCAGCGCCACAGCCGTTTTCAGATAGCCCTCAATGCAAGGGCTCTAGACGCAAATATTGGTGTGAGAGCTAATTCAATCAAGGAAACACGGCATGTTGGCGAAGGGCATATTGAAGGAGGATCAGCCGAGTGGTTCTTGTGGGAGAACAACTCCATTTGGCTCACTAACTTCACACACCATCAGGCTTCCAAGCAGCTCTCAAGGAAACGCACTTTTCACACTCTATGCTTAGTGCCCTTTGAGTGCATTATCTAGGAATGAACCTGGTAGAGCATCCCACACAAACGAATGCTCCACATGCGGGTTTCACATGCCACCAACTCCACATTCACAGGCAACTTCAGCGCCACAGCCGTTTTCAGATAGCCCTCAATGCAAGGGCTCTAGACGCAAATATTGGTGTGAGAGCTAATTCAATCAAGGAAACACTGCATGTTGGTGAAGGGCATATTGAAGAAGGATCAGCCGAGTGGTTCTTGTGGGAGAACAACTCCATTTGGCTCACTAACTTCACACACCATCAGGCTTCCAAGCAGCTCTCAAGGAAACTCAGTTTTCACACTCTATGCTTAGTGCCCTTTGAGTGCATTATCTAGGAATGAACCTGGTAGAGCATCCCACACAAACAAATGCTCCACATGCGGGTTTCACATGCCACCAACTCCACATTCACAGGCAACTTCAGCGCCACAGCCGTTTTCAGATAGCCCTCAATGCAAAGGCTCTAGACGCAAATATTGGTGTGAGAGCTAATTCAATCAAGGAAACACTGCATGTTGGTGAAGGGCATATTGCAGAAGGATCAGCCGAGTGGTTCTTGTGGGAGAACAACTCCATTTGGCTCACTAACTTCACACACCATCAGGCTTCCAAGCAGCTCTCAAGGAAACTCAGTTTTCACACTCTATGCTTAGTGCCCTTTGAGTGCATTATCTAGGAATGAACCTGGTAGAGCATCCCACACAAATGAATGCTCCACATGCGGGTTTCATATGACACCAACTCCACATTCAAGGGAAATTCTGAGCCACAGCCGTTTTCAGATAGCCCTCAATGCAAAGGCTCTAGACGCAAATATTGGTGTGAGAGCTAATTCAATCAAGGAAACACTGCATGTTGGTGAAGGGCATATTGCAGAAGGATCAGCCGAGTGGTTCTTGTGGGAGAACAACTCCATTTGGCTCACTAACTTCACACACCATCAGGCTTCCAAGCAGCTCTCAAGGAAACTCAGTTTTCTTACTCTATGCTTAGTGCCCTTTGAGTGCATTATCTAGGAATGAACCTGGTAGAGCATTCCACACAAACGAATGCTCCACATGCGGGTTTCACATGCCACCAACTCCACATTCACAGGCAACTTCAGCGCCACAGCCGTTTTCAGATAGCCCTCAATGCAAAGGCTCTAGACGCAAATATTGGTGTGAGAGCTAATTCAATCAAGGAAACACTGCATGTTGGTGAAGGGCATATTGAAGAAGGATCAGCTGAGTGGTTCTTGTGGGAGAACAACTCCATTTGGCTCACTAACTTCACACACCATCAGGCCACCAAGCAGCTCTCAAGGAAACTCAGTTTTCACACTCTATGCTTAGTGCCCTTTGAGTGCATTATCTAGGAATGAACCTGGTAGAGCATCCCACACAAACGAATGCTCCACATGCGGGTTTCACATGCCACCAACTCCACATTCACAGGCAACTTCAGCGCCACAGCCGTTTTCACATAGCCCTCAATGCAAAGGCTCTAGACGCAAATATTGGTGTGATAGCTAATTCAATCAAGGAAACACTGCATGTTGGTAAAGGGCATATTGCAGAAGGATCAGCCGAGTGGTTCTTGTGGGAGAACAACTCCATTTGGCTCACTAACTTCACACACCATCAGGCTTCCAAGCAGCTCTCAAGGAAACTCACTTTTCACACTCTATGCTTAGTGCCCTTTGAGTGCATTATCTAGGAATGAACCTGGTAGAGCATCCCACACAAATGAATGCTCCACATGCGGGTTTCATATGACACCAACTCCACATTCAAGGGAAATTCTGAGCCACAGCCGTTTTCAGATAGCCCTCAATGCAAAGGCTCTAGATGCAAATATTGGTGTGAGAGCTAATTCAATCAAGGAAACACTGCATGTTGGTGAAGGGCATATTGCAGAAGGATCAGCCGAGTGGTTCTTGTGGGAGAACAACTCCATTTGGCTCACTAACTTTACACACCATCAGGCTTCCAAGCAGCTCTCAAGGAAACTCAGTTTTCTTACTCTATGCTTAGTGCCCTTTGAGTGCATTATCTAGGAATGAACCTGGTAGAGCATTCCACACAAACGAATGCTCCACATGCGGGTTTCACATGCCACCAACTCCACATTCACAGGCAACTTCAGCGCCACAGCCGTTTTCACATAGCCCTCAATGCAAAGGCTCTAGACGCAAATATTGGTGTGAGAGCTAATTCAATCAAGGAAACACTGCATGTTGGTGAAGGGCATATTGAAGAAGGATCAGCTGAGTGGTTCTTGTGGGAGAACAACTCCATTTGGCTCACTAACTTCACACACCATCAGGCCACCAAGCAGCTCTCAAGGAAACTCAGTTTTCACACTCTATGCTTAGTGCCCTTTGAGTGCATTATCTAGGAATGAACCTGGTAGAGCATCCCACACAAACGAATGCTCCACATGCGGGTTTCACATGCCACCAACTCCACATTCACAGGCAACTTCAGCGCCACAGCCGTTTTCAGATAGCCCTCAATGCAAAGGCTCTAGACGCAAATATTGGTGTGAGAGCTAATTCAATCAAGGAAACACTGCATTTTGGTGAAGGGCATATTGAAGAAGGATCAGCCGAGTGGTTCTTGTGGGAGAACAACTCCATTTGGCTCACTAACTTCACACACCATCAGGCTTCCAAGCAGCTCTCAAGGAAACGCACTTTTCACACTCTATGCTTAGTGCCCTTTGAGTGCATTATCTAGGAATGAACCTGGTAGAGCATCCCACACAAACAAATGCTCCACATGCGGGTTTCACATGCCACCAACTCCACATTCACAGGCAACTTCAGCGCCACAGCCGTTTTCAGATAGCCCTCAATGCAAAGGCTCTAGACGCAAATATTGGTGTGAGAGCTAATTCAATCAAGGAAACACTGCATGTTGGCGAAGGGCATATTGCAGAAGGATCAGCCGAGTGGTTCTTGTGGGAGAACAACTCCATTTGGCTCACTAACTTCACACACCATCAGGCTTCCAAGCAGCTCTCAAGGAAACTCAGTTTTCACACTCTATGCTTAGTGCCCTTTGAGTGCATTATCTAGGAATGAAGCTGGTAGAGCATCCCACACAAACAAATGCTCCACATGCGGGCTTCACATGCCACCAACTCCACATTCACAGGCAACTTCAGCGCCACAGCCGTTTTCAGATAGCCCTCAATGCAAAGGCTCTAGACACAAATATTGGTGTGAGAGCTAATTCAATCAAGGAAACACTGCATGTTGGTTGAATTGCATATTGAAGAAGGATCAGCTGAGTGGTTCTTGTGGGAGAACAACTCCATTTGGCTCACTAACTTCACAC